>NC_048225.1:49402782-49555228 GCF_002007445.2 Ailuropoda melanoleuca
TATATATATATATATATATATATATATATATATATATATCAGGTATATATATATATATATATATATAAATCTCAGATCTTCTTTATCTATTCATCTATTGATGGACACTTAGATTGCTCCCATGTCTTGGCTAGTATAAATAATGCCGCAATAAACATGGGGTGCAGATATATTTTTGAATTAGTGGTTTTGTATTCTTTGGGAAAATAGGGAAAATACCCAGTAGTAGAATTACTAGATTATATGGTAATTCTATTTTTAATTTTTCGAGGAAACTCCATACTGTTTTCCACAGTGGCTGCACCACATTCCCACAAACAGTGCACAAGGGTTCCTTTTCCTACACTTCTTGCCAACACCTGTTTCTTTCTTGTGCTGTAGATTCTCGCCATTCTGACATGAGGTGTGAGGCGAAATCTCATTGTGGTTTTGATTTGCATTTTCCTGATGATGAGTAATGTTGAGCATCTTTTCATGTGCCTGCTGGCCATCTGAATGTCTTTTTGGAGAAATCTCCGTGTCTTCTGCCAATTTTTTTTAAAGATTTTGTTTATTTATTTGAGATAGAGTGAGAGCAAGAATGAGAGTGAGAGAGAGCACAAGCAGGGGGAACAGCAGAGGGAGAGGGAGAAGCAGGCTACCCACTGAACAGGGAGCCTGGCACGGGGCTCGATCCCAGGACCCTGGGATCATGACCTGAGCCAAAGGCAGGCACTTAACCAACTGAGCCACCCAGGCACCCCTCTTCTGCCCATTTTTAATCAGATTTTTTGTGTGTGCTTACTTGTGTGAGTTCTTTATATATTTTGGATACTAACCCTTAATCAGATATGTTATGTGCAAATATCTTCTCCCATTCATGTCTTTTTGTTTTTTAGTTTTGTTGACTGTTTCCTTTGCTTTACAGAAGTTTTTTATTTTATGTAGTGCCAATGATTTATTAATCTATTTTTGCTTTTGTTTCCCTTGCCTCAAGAGACATATCTAGGAAAATGTGGCTATGGCCAATGTCAAAGAAATTAATGACTATGCTCTCTTCTAGGATTTTTATGGCTTCAGGTCCTACATTTAGATCCTTAATCCATTTTGAGTTTATTTTTGTGTATGGTGTAAGAAAGTGGTCCAGCTTCATTATTTCGCATGTAGCTATCCAGTTTTCCCATCACCTGTTTATTGAAGAAACTTTTTTTTTCCATTGCACATTCTTGCCTCCTTTGTTGAAGATTAATTGACCATATAGGTGTGGGTTTATTTCTGGGCTCTCTATTCCATTCTACTAATTTGTGTCTTTTTTTGTGCCAGTACCATACTGTTTTGTACTGTTTTGATCATTATAGCTTTGTAGTATATCTTCAAATCTGGGACTCTGATACCTCCAGTTTTGTTCTTTTTCAAGATTGCTTTGACTCTTCAAGGTCTTTTATTGTTCCATACAAATTTTAGGATCATTTGTTCTAGTTCTAGGAAAAATGCTGTTAATACTTTGATAGGGATTGCATTAAATCTATGGATTGTGGAGTAGTATGGATTTCTTAGCATCTGGTCTTCATTCTCAGTGACCTTTGATGTGGTCTTTCTTCACCTGTTGAGATGGTCACTCTGGGCCACAGTCTGGAGACTTGTGTTCTTCACTTTTGTGACAACTTCTTTCTATTTTTTATCATTTAAATTCAATTATCCAACATATAGTACATCATTAGTTTCAGATGTGGTGTTCAATAATTCAACAGTTGTGAATTGTGAATTCACCCAATTGCCCCATCCCCCTACCCACCTTCCCTTCCACAACCCTCAGTTTGTTTCCCAGAGTCAAGAGTCTCTCATGGTTTATCTGAGATAACTTCTTTCTTTTCCTTTTTAATTGATTTTCCTCCACTGACCAAAAAAAAAAGAACATTTTGTTTCATACTATAATAACAGGAAGAACATCCAGATTTGAAGATTAGAGAGTTTTGGCAGGTTTTTTTGTTTTTGTTATGGTTTTTTGGGTTTTTTCCTTTTACTTTTATGGAGAAGAATAGGCAATTTTACATGAGCTGATTTACGGTTGGAATTTTTTTTTTTTTTTAGTCTGTAGATGTCTGTCAGTCAGTTGAGCAGAAAATGTTTATTTCTGTGTCTAGCTAGTTTCAGGGAAGTAAATTTCTAATCTCAGTTAATTATCTATTTGTTAGATGTTAGATCTTTTATTTCTTATGCTAACTTTCCAAATTTACCTTTAGCTCAACTTCTGAAATACTTTTTGGAACTTTTCTTTAAACATCTATTTTTTAATTGAATAATCATAATTTTAATTTTCTAGAACATTTTCTTTTTCTCTAGTTATACTTTTTTTTTAAATCACATCCTGTATTGTTTTAAGAATTCAGTATCATCTTTTCTCTCTCTTGCTTGGAATTTTCTCTAGCTTCTATTTCTTTGGGGTTCCAATCATTCATTCATTCTCTCTTGTTCTCTCTCTTTCTCCTCCTATTTAAGGCATTCCTTCAGTAAATGCTCATTCACACTTGAATATGACTAAAAAGCAGACTGGGGATTGTCTGGGCAGGAGGAAGGGAGTGGGTAAGAGATGGCTTTGACAGGGCACCTGGGTGGCTCAGTTGATTGAGCATCTGACTCTTGGTTTCAGCTAAGGTCATGATCTTGGTGTCATAGGATCGAGCCCCGCATCAGACTCTGTGCTCAGTGTGGAGTCTGCTTGTCTTTCTCCCTCCTCCCACTTGCTCTCTGTCTCTCTCAAAAGATAAATAAATAAATAAAATAGGAAAAAAGAAAGAAAAAGAAAGAAAGAAAGAAAGAAAGAAAGAAAGAAAGAAAGAAAGAAAGAAAGAAAGAAAACTAAAGAAAGAAAAAAACTGGCTTTGACTCCCAGGCTCCATTTTAGGGAACTGAGATGGCAAACAGCCCTTCTCTCACCTTGGAGAACCTCCATGTGTTCATATCTGTATGTTTTATCCCTGGATTTTCTCCTTTATTTTTTTCTACAGAGGAATCCTCCAGCCTCTAGCTTTGGAGAGATATGCTTTATTTGTTGCATTTATGAACAGGGAAGGGAAGAAAGCTGGGGGCTCTACAATTTAAAATGCAAACTCTCGCTTCATCTCCCTTTATTTTTGGCCCCACACCTTACTTCCATCCTCCCATGTGCCTGGTGTGCAGGAATCCAGAGTGTTCAAGACTCGTTTCCCTCAAGCATAAACCTCTGGTCTCCTGGGAGTGGAGAAAAAAAGAGGGAAAAGAAATAATCCCTGTTCACAGGAGTACAGAAGTCACAAGGAGATATGAAGAATAACTGCTTTAGACACTGATTTTGACAACCTCCTTTTTCTCATTCCTGTCTTCCTTGATACCTTCTTAGGCACTACAAGCTACAAGTCTTATGCTCACTCCTAGGAGGGATCCACTGGTTTCTCCTTGGTGTATCCCTCTCCAGATTTAGAGGTTGTTGTGACCCCTACTCAGCTATGCCACTTATTATCTCCCCACCTACTTCCAAATTTCAGAAAGTTTGCAGAAATCCCTTGTCTTCTCTTCCTTCCTCTTTATTCTCTTTGCCATGTTGCTTTTTTAACTACCAAAAAATTCCTTTAATTTTATTTTAATAGAGTTTGGGGAGAGAGAGAAAATAAATGTATATAGTCATTTCATTCTATTATAACTGAATTCAAATATGACATTCATTATCTACTTACTTTCACTTTTTCATTCTTTAAGACACATTTAATAGTCATTGAGTGACTACTATAATAATAAAATTATAAGAACAACATTAATAACTTTCATTCTTCAAGTAATATAGTATTTTAGAGTTTTAAAAGCCCTTTAGCATTTAATCCTCCATGTGGAATAGATGTTTTTATCCCCATATTACACAAGATAATTGAGGTTAATAGAGTTTAAATAATATGTCTATGGCTGCATAGTTAGTTGTTAAAGGGCCTAAAACTGAAACTCAAAATTCCTGACCCTTACTGTGGTATTCTTTTAGGACATTATAAGAGCACTTTGCTAATCACTTGTATAGGGTGTAACTATGAACGAGATCTTATTTTGGCCCTCAAGGAGCTCTCATTCTAAAAATAAGAAAATCAGATATTATAATTTATATAATATTAAAAAATGGAATAAGTATTTCAGATTAATAGGCTGTGCCTCCAAGATAGATACAATGCTTAGAAAAATGAAAGAGAAGGAAGACTTGTTCTAATTAGAAAGATCAAGAAAGTGGATATTTGAGATTTGACCATGAAGAGAGTGTACACTTTTTATAGGCAGATGGAGGGAGGACTTTCCTGAATGGACGAAGAGAATGAGCAAGTGCATGGTGGAGGCAATCCTCAGCATATTGCTACAACAGGTGAGCTAGTTGTCTGTTGTAGGATGATAGTAGACAGAGGTGGGTTAGATGGGTAATTTAGAGCAATATAGAGGTCTTGAATGTCTTGCTAAGTAGTTCAGAACTGGCTGATTAAAAAAAATAGAGTGACATGAAAATGTGATTGCTTTTTCTTTTTTTCTACCAATTTTTTCCCAAATAATTTCATATGTTCCGGCTATAAACTTGATCTTTTTTAAAAAGATTGATTTATTTATTTTAGAAAAAGTGAGAGAGAACACAGGAGTCTGGGGAGGGGAGGAGGTAGAGAGAAAGAGAATCCTCAAGCAAACTTCCTGCCTAGCACAGAGCCCGATACAGGTCTTGATCTCACAACCCGTGAGATCACAACCTGAGCCAAAAACAACAGGTGGAAGCTTAACCAACTGAGCCACCCAGACATCCCATTTAGTTGTAAACTTGATCTTGAGAACATACTGAGAAACAGCCTGAGGTCTCTGTCCCTGAAGTTGCCTTCTGTGCTCACAGCAGTGAGAAACATGAATAGATTGGAAGCTGGAGTTTTAATAACTTCCTCCCCACTCACAGATTTCAAAGGTAAGGAAATTGAGGCCTGGCGAGGTTGTGAGCTACAATCCCTTTCATATACATCACAATGCATAATTCTTCCGTAATAACAACAATTTATATTTTTATAATACAATACAACCATTAGGATTAGACTTCTGAAAAAAGTCATGCAGGAATGATTCATATCATAAGAATTTAAGACATTATGAAAAATAAAGATTTAGTGGGAAGGAGAGCAAAATAAAACCTTTGAAAGACTTTATTTTTATGTTTACCAAAATGGAAGAGTAATGATGGAACACTCAATATAGATAGCATTAATGATATTTTATGCATCCTAAATGAGAAATAATGGCCTCTGTGCAATTAATTTTCATTTACTACCATTTGAAAGTGTTCAGGATTGTGCTCCCCTGTGGTGTGTAGAATAACCGTGTACATTTGTTTTGTGGACATTACGCAGAGCAAACGGTATTTGTTTCTGGTTTTCCTCCACACGAATATGTCTTTTAGTTTTTATGACTAGAATATTTGAATGTCTCTTCTCACAGCTGTTCCAAAATATCTAGGAACTATCAACACTTAATATGGGAAGAGTTCTGGCTGTCAGGCATGTGGGCATCCTTCATAAAACCAGGGTTGTGTTCCTGAGCTCAGCTACTGAGAAAGTTCAAGTCAAAGCTTATGTGTGGGTTCTCAGATGCTTCAGCTTCCTTTATCTCTCCGAAGTCTTTATTACAAACACACACACTTCTCTTATTCTCTGTTGCCTCCTTTGGTATTTCCCTTGTTTCATTCTTTTCTAATTACCCTTGAGAGTAGGTTCAGTACATTCTCAAGTCCTCAACTGAAGCACTGTGGTTGCTGTAAAGGTATGCAGAAGCAAACGCTTTATAGAAAATCCTCGAGGAAGTTGTCATTTGAAAGGATATTCTAGTCTCGACTCTTCCCCACCCTGGATCAAACACTCAACCACTTCAGGAGCTCTAGCACTTTATTTGCTTGAAAAGCTTCCACTCCATGGCTTTCCTCAGACTGAGATCAGCCTTGGAGGATGAACGCCATTTTCAGTCTCCAGAGGTGAGAAGCTCATCCAGCTCACTGAAGTGGGAAGCACATGCAGAAGAGACTCCTGGGATCAGAGGAAAGGGGCCACACAGTTCATCTCAGTAGAACTGACCTTTAGCCTAGTTTGTCACCAATCCAGGAAAAAAAAATGAGATACAGATCTCCAATCTTTGTAGAAAATAACACATTGTAGGCACTCGGGAAATAGGTACCCAGGAGACAATAGGACACCGCCTTCTGACTGATTTTAAAAAGGAAGAAGCACCCAGAAATGACATTATCCACTGAGGCATTAGCTGAGAAATATGAACCTTGAGAATTTTCAGGGGAAGAAAGTTCATAGAGAGCCCAGGGACACTTGCCTCCCCACTTACATACCTTCCACAGATACCCTTCGGAACTAGAAAATGATTTGGATACAGATAGTTCATTAGTGCTAAGGATTTTCTAAGCACTTTCAAATATGTGGTGTCACTGAACCAAACCACAGGTCTGAGTAAGATAGAGGAAATATTACCATTCCCTTTCTGTAGACAGAGAAACAGGGGCTCAAACAGGAAGAGGACACATGCATATGAGTATGCACAATGCTAACAAGCACACATGTACACATGCATACAACAATCACACTATTCTATCATCTCAAAAGGGAGATATGGCCATGGCACAAGACGTTGGGCCATTTTTCAGAATAAGCAACAGATTAATATTAAACTGTCTTGAGTCACCTACACCGAGTGTGAGACAAAGGGTCTAAATAAGGCGCAAAGATCTTGAGAATTAAGCAAGAATTCCTTCCCTTTACTTTCCTTTTAAATGTTTCATTTGTATTTTTATTGAGGTGTCATTTACATAGAACTTAAATGCATAATTCAATCAGTTCTGACAAAGACATGCACCCATGTAACCTCCAGACAAGATAAGTGTAGTCGCCATCTGTCACAAAATGTTATTATAATATTATTGACTCTATTTGCTATGCTGTACTTTTCATCTCTGTGACTTATTTATTTATGACTGGGAGTTTGTACCTCTCAATCCTCTTTGTTTCACCCATCCTTCCACACCCATCTGCCCTTTGGCACCACCAGTTTGATTTCTATGTTTATCTCTTTGGCCTTCTTACCTTTACTTGTACTAGCCCACAATCTGGAATATTCTTACCATCTTCTCTTTCTAGAAAAGTCCAACACTTCCCTTGAGAGTCTTGGCCCTTCCTCTGAACTCCCATAAAACCCTCAGCTCATGGCTTCATAATAGCTTTGGCTTATCTGGTCTTCTTGTATGGAGAGTCCTTCCATGACTGAATCTACGTACTGAACAGGGAAATGAGCCATAGTAGATGTTCAATAAATATTTGTGAAATAAGTCAAAGAGATCTTGGTAAGTTAGGTACCAACCCAGGTCAGAAGCCACTATAATTTTCATGTGGTGGGAAGGGAAAAGGGGTAAAAGGGATACAAAAGTGGTGAGAAGATAATACTACATATCTGTCTCTAACTTTATAGAGCCAAGACTGGCAAAGCGGTCTCCCTTCCTGTGAGTTTTTAACATAGGAGACAAATCGGAATCATTACCAACGTTCTAAACACTATCAAACTCTTGCTAAGTGACAGTCATTTTGCTAGGCATTTTAACTTACTCTAACCCTTTAATTTACAACTTAGTTAAATAGGAATCTGTATGTATTTGTCTAGTGTTTTATGGTTTCTTAAGTGTATATACATTGATTATTTGGGGAGGTGGTATTGTGTAGTGGTTAACTGTACTGACTCGGTGTTTGCTTGGACTGGAATTCTGGCTGTACCATTTATTTACCTGTAAACTTGGGCAAGTTTATCAACTTTTCTAACACTCTTGTTTCCTCCACCACAAAATGTGGAGAGGACATATCTTATAGGGCTTGTTGTAATTATTAGTGGATTCCTAATACATACTATATTTGCTTTATTTATTTTTGATTCACAGGAAGCACTCCAAAAACTTGTTTGGAGGTAATGATCTTTTTTGAATTTTATATACAATCCTATGAAACTGGATGGGGAGATTTTGTCACTGCCCATTTCACAGAAATAAAAATTATGGTTGAGATCATCAAACTTCTAGTAACTTCTAGTTACTTAAGTAACTTTTCCAAGGACCCAATTACTACATGAAGGTAGAAATCTGATTCCAGGTTTTCAGATTCTGAATTCATTCTCTTTTCTCTGTAATATATCCCTACAACTTAAAATAGTGCTTCACTGGTCTTTCTTGGTTTGCTGTCCTTTGTAGAATCACTCTTGGCCCACATTTATGAAAGGTAAGTGAGGAAGAAGGGAGGGATTTGTGTTCAAATGAAACACTGGTATGAGAAAAATTTTATCCAACCATTCATCTCTACTGAGCAAATTTGAAGGGAAGTCATTTTACTATTCTCTGCAAACCATTCCCAGTTACTATGAATAGTTGGTAAAAAAAAAAATGTTGGTTTTACTACGTTATTAAATGTCTTTTGAAAGGATATCAAAAGAGCTTTATTTATAAAATGTTGTAAAGGTATGAAAACATTACCCACTACAAAGATAGATGGTTGAAGTAAAACAGGAACTGATCCTTTTTGACAAGAATTCCTAGTCTGATAACCCTGCCTGTTTCTCCCTTAAATGTACCTTCTGAGAATTCAGTATTAATCAAACCACATTTTAAATAGACTGTTACATTAAGGAATGCGCATTTGTCCTCAGAGATAATGCTGAATCTTTTTTACTCTTTATCAAAGCACATTTTAATTAACTGGCAAATTAAGAAATACATTCCCTGCATATAATATGAAGAAATATATTCACAAAAATAAATAAAATAGGACATTTATACCAAAAGGATGTAGCTTAATCTAGCTGCATAGTTATACAGCTCCACTCTGTTCGAGACTACATCTAGTTTAATGTATCTGGGATCAAATTTAGCAAGTATATGACACTATAGAGAAGGTATTAGGATTTTATACATATGTTATAAAATATATATATTATTAAACTTAAGATTCATATATGTATACACACTATACAGATATATAGTATGTATACATACTACATAGATACTATATATAGTATGTATACATATGTGCACATTATGTACGTGTATATTATACATGGATATATAACATTAACATTTCTCCCCTTGACTGGAACATTGTGTCTGTATCCTGAAATATGACTTGGTAGCTCATTTCTGTAAACAGTCCTCAACCTATGAAGCCACATTGACCTCAGAGAGGTGATGGAGGGAAGGGATATTGTCCTTTAGTCCAAGAATTTTACTGAAAAGACTCCATTCAAAGCATAGTATTATGTATTACATTTTATACCAGGCAAAAGGGGCAATAATAAAATGTGCTCTTCTAGCCCTTAAGGAATGTAAGTTCCAATTAGTTACGTTGAATATTAGATAACAAAATTTAAAAATGGCATCAATAATTTACATTTTAGAGTACTTTGCCATTTTCAAAGTGTATTTATAATCATTGTTCCAAATGACCCTCACACCACCGCTATTAAATAGGATTTGACTCAACATTGCTTTACTATGAAGTGGATATTATTATTAGCTCCATTTTATATTAAAAACAAATTTAAAGGAGTTTCAGAAGGGTGAGTTGACTGGGCCAAAGTGACTTGCTAATAAATGTTTCAGTGTGGCCTTAAATCCACTGGACAATGAGATTTTAAATACCACTGCCCTGGTTGGCAGAGAAAGCCTAGAAGCCAGGAAAATTCATTTATCTTATGAGTCAAAATGGCACAGCCAGATCCTGACACTTTTCAAAATTAAATGCTTTTCTATGTTACCATAGTATATTGTTTGTTTCTCTGCTATATAGCACCCAGTATAGAGTGACATGTAGTATATTAGTTAACTCCATCTGTCTCCTTGAGACAAGTTTTTGAGGGCAAGAACCAAGCCGTTTATCACTGTGTTCCCATTGCAGGGTCTTACACAGTACTGATTCTCTTCCCAGTCTAAAGCTGGTATTAAGGCAGAGGGAAAGGTTTCTCCACCCTTGCAGTTGTGTCCCTCCAGCCATTGGACCTTGCGCTGACCTAAGTTTCAGCTCTCACTCAGAATTCTGAGTGGGGTGCTCATTTTCAAACCCGAGGACCCTTCTTCCTGATTTTCCTCCTTTTCTGAAAAGGTGAGGGAGACTGTGTTTGCCTCTCTATTGATCCTGCTCCATAACTAGCTGTCCCTGTTCTTTCAATCACCATTCTCCATGTTGCCTCTGGGATGATACAAGTGGTGTTCTGGCGAGTGAAACAGAGATGGAAGCTCTCGGAGAGCAGGCACCTGTTCACATGCAGTTTGAAGTATGGGATGGCTGCCATAGAAAGAGGCAAATGTGGCAGTTGTACTTTCCGCATTGTCCTTTAGCCATTCAAACTGCAGCCCATTTCTGATACCTGGCACTCAGGCTATCGCCTTCTGATACATTCATCACTTTGGTTTTCATTGGATTTCCAATTTCTCCCAATTTCATACCTCTATCTGTTCATGAACTTTATTTTCCCATAGTCCACTGATATCTGCAACTCACCCTTAGGGAGATTTACTTTGGCTTTTCATCCCTGCGTTCTTCATTCACCTCTTTAACTCTATCCAGAGATTCTAAAGAACTGGACTTTTTTTTTTTAATTAATAAACTTTATTTTTAGGTTCATAGCAAAACTGAGCAGAAAGTACAGGGGTTCCCATATAACCTTTGCTCCCTCCCATACATGCAAAACCCCTCCCACTAGGGACATCTTATATCACAGTGGCACATCTGTTAACAATCATTAAAACTTCCATTGACACATTGTTATCACCTAAAGTTCATAGTTTACCTGAGGATTCACTCTTGCTGTCGTACATTCTATGGGTTTGGAAAAATAGTATCATACAGAATAGTTTGTACAAAAAATTGTCTATGCTCTGCTTATTCATCCCTCCCTTCCCCCTAAACCTTGACATCATCCACTGATCTTTTTACTGTCTCCATAGTTTTGTTTCTTCCAGAATGTCATACATTTGGAATACAGTACGTAGCCTTTTCAGATTGGCTTTTTCACTTAATAATATGCATTTAATATTCTTCCCTGTCTTTTTATTACTTCATAATTCAGTTCTTTTTAGCATTGTGTAATATTCCATTGTTTGGCTGTATCACAGTTTATCCATTCACCTACTGAATGGCATCTTGGTTACTTCCAAGTTTTGGCAATCATGAATAAAGACTTTTTGGAAAAAAAAAAAACAACATCTGATAGAAGCCTGATACTCTGCTGGGTACTTTTACATGGACAATATTAATAACGCTCAGTTAGGTGACGTGCCCCAAATCACCAAGGTGATGAATGATTGTCAGGACTAAAACTACACACATTTCAACATAAGGTTTACAGCCCATCTATTGCCCATGGATGACATGCATACCATTCTTTCATCTTCTCTTGCCCATGACAGTCTTTGCTGGCTCACTATAGCTACATTCCTGTGAAGCCTAATTCAATACAAGCTGCCAATATTCATCAATTACATCTGGCATATAAGAAGCAACTGGTTGATATCCTTGTTATGAAAGGGTGTTATATACCCTCTTAGAGCATAAGTATTCAATCTTTGACCACATTCTGGCTGACACCAGTGAGGTATAGATTTTATTATGATTAATACAATGCCCTACGTACAGAAGAAACAATTTATCCTTATGATCTTTATAATACCCTTCTGATACATTGATAATAATGCCTTAATTCTGTTAAATTATTGAAATTCAGTCTTAACTAACCTTATTCGCTCCTACCTCTATGTGTAGGAACAGACAGAATGCTCTAAAATTTGGCCTCTTTTCTATATATGCAAATGTTTCTCACATATACAAGAAGGAGTTGAGCTTCAGTTACCAATTCATGTAGAACAGAGTCCCTATTATAGTTAGGACTGCAGAACAGCAGACAGAGCCTCAGAAAAGACTATTCAGTCTAAGTTGTCTCGTGTTGGACAACTCACACTTTTCCGTCTTGATTTAGGTGAGGTTCTCGATATACCAATAGCACTTAATTTTGTGTCTTCTGATTTAGTATGTGTCTCCCCTCATGTTATATAGTTTGGGCATCTTGATTTATTGAGATCTCATATATTTCATTGGAGACCTAGTGTTTTCTTTGCTGTATGACAAATTGCCACAGATTTAGCAGCTTAAAACAACATACAACATTTATTATCTCTTAGTTTCTGTGAGTCAGGACTGTAGGCACAGTTCAGCTGTGTCCTCTGCTTAGAGCCCTACAAAGCTAAAATCAAGGTGTTGGATGGACTGCATTGTTATCTGGAGACTGGACTAAGAAAGAACCTGCTTCAAGTTCACTCAGGTTTTTGGCAAAATTGCAAGTTGAGTCTGCTAATAAGAGAGAGTGTACATATAAATAGTCTATAGACACTGTAACTTAATCAAGGAAGTGATATTACATAACGGTTGTCATATCTATTGGTTGGAAGCAGTTAACAGTCCATGTTTACTCAAAAGGAGAAGATTACACAAAGATGTGAATACTAGGAGTGAACCATGAGGGCTACCTTGGTTTGTCTACACCGAGGAGCTAGTACAGTGTGAAAGAAAGAGAACTGGTAAGAATTCATGAGACCTAGGACCTCATCAGGCTCTCATACTAAATAACATCTGGGATCTAAGACAAACTAGTATTGTAGGAACTTAGTTCCTTCATCTGTATACACACATGCAACATACACACGCATATGGTTAGATGATCCCTGAGTGTTCTATAAACTCTAAAATTCTGTAAGTATCTCCATGGAAGTACAGGATGGTAACAGATTTTCTCCAAGGTCAGTGACTGAATTCTGGCTGGGTCCTCAACAAATGATATTTTTTATTTATGATATTTTTTATTTACTAATTTACTGACTTCAGCAAGATAATTCAAGTGGTTCTAACACAGTCATCATAAATGCATCCAAGATATTAATGAGAATATCCATATTGCCAAAATTTTTCTTCCTCATTGAGTCAATGCTAATTTGTTATTCAAAATGAGAAACTTGAAACAGTGGAATGTTCTAAGTTGCTTTTCTTGGTCTCCATACATCCTAGGAGAGTGGCCAGCATATTGTAAGCACTTGGGAAATTAAGTGAACAACAGTTCTTGAGCTCTCTGGATTGTCAAAGAAAGCTTCAGTGATGTCTTCACAATTTTGAAAGTGAATAGATTTCAGTGAATTTGATTTTTTTTGGAAATATCTGTTGGTATTTATGATATTTTTGATACTGCTGGTATGTATAACATTGTTTACTTAACCTGAATTCTCCTTTTGTGAGAAACACATCTTGACTCTAATCATGACAATTAGGGAAGAAGAAGTATAACGTATTTAGAATATATTTAATTTGGTCTCTTAGAAGAGAGAGAGGAGTAGCCAAAGTCTTCTGTCTTATCGGAAAGTACTGGATGGTCCCACGGGATGGTGAGTAGAGAATATCTGACATCTAATCCTGACTCTGTGCTTATTATGTGTCCTTGGAAATCTTCATCTGGAAGATGTTCTGATGATTTTCAAAGCCCACTTCTAGCCTTGACAGTCTGTGATGGGAGTAATCTTCCTCGGGTGAAGTTCTGGCCCATTATTTTAGCTTTATTATCATGTCATGTAAGTGGAAGGAAGAATGGTGGTCTACAGGATAGACACTCATCCTCCAACATCAAGGAATAGCCTAGACCTCCTCCTGGCACATATTTTAAACAAACTGCTCCTCACCAACAACACACAGTATGTCCTGGGAGAGTAGCTACCCATTCAAGGCTTTCACACAGTCATGAATCTTCAACTTTCCTAGGAACATCCAGGAAGTCTTGAGCCAAGTTGATAATGATGTTCCAACTTTGCGACTTAAACTCTTGCTGTGCTCATTCCCCCATTTTATATGGAATCTCTGATGAGATGCGAATGCAGCCCTAGACTCACCCCAGTGCCAGAGCCAATATTAATTATGGCCAGAGGAATATTACCAGATACTGAAATATTTTTTAGAGAGATCTAGAATAAATCTTTGTGACAACATCATCAAGAATGCCTGAGAAAACCAATGTGTATGTGCAGTCCCATGAATACCTACTAGGTGCCAGTCACCGTTCTTAGAAGGAGAATTCAAAGACAAATACATTCTGCTCTCAGGATAACATAGTCTAGACAAGAAAATAAATAAGCAAACACAATAAATCGCACAGCAGAATGTGATAAGTGTGATGATAAAAGTAGGTGAAAATTGCTATGGAAGCAGAGAGGAGGGGGATGTGATCAAGCTGAGGGAAACTATAATGACAGGCTTCCTTGAATAGGTAATGTAGAGCTAGAGCTTCAAGAATAGAAAGAAGCTAGTTCACAATAGAAGGGTGTGTGTGTGTGTGTGTGTGTGTGTGTGTGTGTGTGTGTGATATACGGAACAGGCAAATATAAATAAAGACCTTAGAAGTAACAAGAGATGGACAGAGTTGTGAAATAGCTTGATGCCTTCAGTAAAAAACTATAATCAGTATGGCTAACGTGCAGAGCGCTCTGGGGAACAGGAACCAGGCTGACAGGGCTGGTGGGAGCTCAGTAAGGAAGAGCCCCGCTGGGGTATGCTGGGCTGTTGGGTCTGGCTGTGATCTTAGGGAAAATGGGGAATCTAGAAGATATTTCACCAGATAAAGTATGCATTGTGTGCACTCGATAGCCTCCCTTCCAAAAATTTTTTTTTCCTAAAAACTATCTTAAGGAAATAATTTGGATAAGTACGCAAAAAGAATTTGATGTAAGGGTACAAGAATGTTCCTGACATTTTTGTAATGAAACTTTTAAAGTTGAAAAAACTACCTAAGAGACTTTTGGAATAAAATATGGACTATCCATTGAGTGGACTACTGTATAGATCTTGTGTTGACATGGAAAGAAGCCCATAATACATTGTTAAATAAACAACACAAGTTATACCATGATATGAACAGTAAAGTCTCATCAGTATAGACAGGTGCCATTTTTATATGTATTAAAAAACATGGAATGATAACTTCCAAACCACTTGGTATCCTCAGGATTTACACCTTTTTTATACATTTCTGTTCTATTTGAAGTTTTTACAGTAAACAAAAACAATAAAGTTGTTTCCATTAAAAAAAATAATTTAAAAAAAGATTAGTATATCTTATTGTAGGAATTGGTATGGAAGAGTTTATTAGTTGGAGGAAAAACCAAAGTGTACCATAACAAAGACTCACAAATTACAGTGTTTCAGACAAGATCTAAATTGATTTCTTTCTCATGTAGCAATTCAAGTAAGTAGGGTAAGCAGCCTTTGTGTCCACAAAGCCACCAGGGGCTCAAGCTAGCAGAGCAGGTTTGTTCTTCTCAAAAATGGTATCTGAGATTTTCCAGCCCTTGCCATTTTCAGAAATTGAGAAGGAGAAGAGAGAAGGGAGTTCAGGACAACAGTCTTTATTAAGATGACTTGGAATCTGCACACATCAGTTCCTCTTACACTCGTTAGGGAGGATTTAGTCGTAGAATGAATTGAGGGTTGGAAAGGGTTATCAATCATCAGTCTGACACAAGGAGCAAAGAATTCTAGATAGGGAAAGTAGTTTGCAGGCTCATATAATCATCGAGTGAAGAGGTGAGTTTTGTTTTGTTGTTGTTTGTTTTTAAATGAGCCTCAGGTACACAGAATTGGATTAATTGCAATCCTTGGCTCATAGTATATGCTCTCATCATTGATTCATACAAGATTCTCATTTGTTTATTATAAAAAAAATCCCCCACCCCACATAAAAACTGAATTGGTTGGGTTTGGCCATACAACAAAGTTACCCCAAAACTCAGCAGTTTAAAATAACAATGATTTATGAGTTCATGATTCTGTGAGTTAGCAATTCACCTGAGCTCACTTGGGTGGTTCCTGAGGTTTGGGCAGATTTGGCTGGATGGTCTACCATAGCCTCACAGTTGTCTGGAAGTTGCTGCTGACTGGTGGGTTATACTGGTTGTCAGCTGGGGTGACAGGGCTGGCTGAACCGTGTTTCTCCATGAGGCTAGTTTAAGTGTATCCACATGGCAGTGATTGAAGCATTGCCAGGATCAGCAAGAGAGGGCAAGTTCAATGTGCAATTATATTCCAAGTCAGTTTCAATCATATTTGCTTTTTATTCCTTTGGCCAATGCATATCATTTACTAAGCCCATAGTCAGTGAGGGAAAGGACTACCCAAGAGTGAGGATACAGAGAGACATGGACGTTGTAAGGCCATAACTACAACAATCTACCACAGTGAATAAAATCTAACTTAACAATCTAACTTAACAATCTACCACAGTGAATAAAATCTAACTTAACATGTCCTCACCCGTCTCAGCCTTCTAGTTACCCCCACCCAAGACAATACTATCCTGAAACGTATTCATCAATCTCATGTTTTCCTATATATAAAGTATTTTTGTTTTGCTTGGTTTTAATTTTATTTTAAAAGCAGTATCATGAACTATATAATCTTTGGTGATAGCTTTTTTGTATATAATATTGTATTACTGAAACAGTCTTTGTTGTGTATGACCGTAAGCTATTTGTTTTGACTCCTGTATAATATTCCAGTATATGAATGTACCATATTTTAGCTCTTCTTTCATCTGAGGGTGGCATTTGGATTGTGTCCCAATTTTTGAAACTATAGATAGTAGTGCTGTGAACATTCTTGAACATGTCTTTTGTTATACATACGTAAGTGTTTGTCTTAGATCTGTCAGGGAGTAAAATGATGAACACTTCATGTTGCAGAGTAATGCTGAATTATTGTCCAAAGTGGTAAGGCCAGTTCACATTCTTACCAGCAAAATATAAGAGATCCTATTGACCCACAGTCTCTTCACAACTTAGTATAATATTGAGAGGCTTCTCAATTTTTACGATTTAAAGGAGTGTAAGCTTCTATTTCATTGTGGCCTTGATGTCAGTGATTACATGAACTGTCTCTCATCACTATTCTTCCCGGCGGGACAGTAGGGCTGGGCCTGAGCCTGCTGAATCCCTAATCCCTGTCCTACCCCAGCTCAGCTCTCGCTTCTCCTGCTTCTCTGAACCTCTGTGATTGAAGACCCTTAAGCCCCATGGCCACCCTCAATATAGTTATGATAAAAAGCTCCTTCCAAATCTGAAACTCTGCTTTTTATTTCTTTTCTTTCGAAACTTTCTTTCTCTGGGGGCGCCTGGGTGGCTCAGTCATTAAGTGTCTGCCTTTGGCTCAGTGCATGATCCTGGGGTCCTGGGATTGAGCCCCACATCAGGCTCCTCTGGTAGGAGCCTGCTTCTTCCTCTCCCACTCCCCCTGCTTGTGTTCCCTCTTGCTGGCTGTCTCTCTGTCAAATAAATAAATAAAATCTTTAAAAAAAAAAAAGAAAGAAACATTCTCTCTCTGGCAGCCTGGGTTAGGGAAAGGAGCGTGAGGTTTGTGGAATTGGGCAAACCTGGTATGAATTGTACTTCCTGTCCTTAACTAGCTGTACAACCTTGCACAAGTTCCTTAACACTTCTGTGCCCCAACATTCTCACACATAGAAGAAATACAACAATTTTCGTTTTGTTGTGTTATAGGAGGTGACAAATGCAAGAAGACACGCAATGCTTGGTGTGTAATAGGTGCTCAAAATTATGAAGCTCTGCTAATGACTCAGCAGGCCCTCTCTCTGGTTCCAAGTTGAAGGATCCAGCCTATTGAAGCATCAAGATTAGATGGGTTAGCTTTGCCCGAGGTTAAATAGCCGTTTCAGTATTCATTCACGTCAAATGAAGTTGTGATTCACTGTGGCTCATCAAACCAGAGACAGATCTGACAAATTCAGTCAGCTAATTTTTAGGCAAGGTCTCAATGATTACAAGGTAGATCATTAGTCACTATTCCCCCTGTACATAAAATATGACAGGCCTCAGTGCCATTTTCACAACTAGCATTAACGACAAGAAAAATAATGTGACTAAGGCCCCTTTGTGCTGCTTTGCTCCAAGAGAGAAGGGTGGGATGGGGGTGGGGGGAATGTACCAGGTCAGGAGACCTATCTTATAAACGCAGCTCTGCCATGAGCACATTGGGTCATTGTGAAAATATTTTGACCTCTCTGAGTCTCAGGTTCCTAAAAAAAGTTAATAAATACACATTGATAACTTTATTCATTGAAATGAATTGGATCTGAGAAATGACAGTGTTGGACAAACCCAGGCCCAGGATCCTTGATGATCTGCACATTTGCCACATCTCAGCTGAAGCAACAGCTTCTCCTCCATGCAGTCTTCTCTACTGCCCCAGGCTGGCCAACCCCAGCCCCAGCTCACAAGCTCATAGCTTCCTAGGGAAACCCTGTTATAAGGACTCGGGACCATAAAAGGGTCCAGTGAGGCCTGAGTGGGGACGCAAAGGTGACTGCAGTTTCCCAGGAGTCCATACTTGTAGTGTCAGTGATGGTAGAGGCTGGGAATGCCTGGATCCTAGGAATGAATGGCCTCTGGTGAGTGTGGTGCAGGCCCCCTTGCCACCTTCTATAGCTACCTTCCTGGTGTCGTGTGGGTCTGCCTTATGGGTGAGTGACCTTTCCTTGGAATAATCTTGTTATCTAAAGCTTAATCAGATGTTGCTACCATAGCCAGCTTGATCTATCTTTAGAATACTTGTGTTAGAGCACTTATTTGAAGGTCTATCGTTTCAACTCCCCAAGACCCAGAGAGGTATGGAAGAGACATAAAAGCATTACCATACCTCCTCTAATTAATGCAAGGCAATGAAGTCTAAACCTGTGTTTTAAGACTCAGGTTCTAATCCCATCTCATCTACTGAAAGCCTATGTGATTTTCAGTGAATCATCTCTGTTTTCTGGGCCTCAGTTTCTTTATTTAGAAAACAGGGATACTAAAGTCTGTCCTGGGTTTTTTTGCAGGACCACTGAGACACTGAACAGAGATAATACAAGTGGTCTCACCATGCTGGTGCATTGGGGGGGTTGTAATTACCAGGAAGCATCTCCACCCATTTCTGCAGTGGTCCCTGATTCCCAACTCCGGAGAGCCCTCACTAATCCTTAGCTGATGGGAGACACTCATCTAGATACTTTGTGTTTACACAGCACTTACCCAGAGGAGCTAAAGGCAATGGGGCTTTTCTTCTGCACCATCCCTGGGGGGACTCTCATGATATAACAGCTCAGAGCTCAGACATATTTTGTAGGATAATCAGCTCAAATTCTCTTCTGGTTGGTTTCAGCCCATTTCCCTTGCTACATTCCCGGGGACCAAACTTCTCTCTGCAGCAGTGGGGAGAGCAGAGCTGGTGCCAGATCAGCCTATTACAGAAGTTCAGAAGACTATACTGCTACACCTCGTGCAAATATATTTTGAGCAGGGTCCTAATACTAATTTCTAGGATATCACTATTAGCATTAGCAATATGTGGCCTTTTCTTCACTGCGTGGGATTCGAATCCTCCCCTTCTAGTGAAATGAGACAGGCCAAATTCTAACTGGGACGCAGAGGATTTATTTTTGTTCCTTTGCAGCCATATACCATAGTGATTAAGGGCATTTGTTTTGGATTCCAAGGGAACTGAGATTGAAATCTATGTTTGTTATTTACTAGTTATATGATCTTCCACAAGTCGCTGAATGTCAGTTTTCTTAAATGTAACATGGGGTAATAATATATACCCTCACAGGGTTGTGGGTAGTATTGTGACCTAATTTATGTAAAGTGTTTAATACAGTGCTTGGCACATGGTATGATCTCAGTAGGTATAATCATTTCTATGTTATAATGTAATCTATATGATCTCATTCCCAGCCTGGGTTTCAATTACATTCAAATACAGTTTACTTTGTCAGTTAATTGAACAAGCACTTGTATGACTTCTTGACAGGAAACCTGATATCATCTCTTGAATTCTTCCCTGATAGCCTGCATCTTGCCTATGGATTGTCCAAGCGTGCTGGGGTGTATTAAAACCAACAGAGAGAACCAGAATCTGCCACATGGGGTCGCTGTGGAAGACAGGCTCTGCACAGCTTGAACTTGCCCAGCGCCCTGAGGATGCCCTTGTGAGGCAGCCTTCACCCCATTTTCACCTGCCCCTTGCTTGGCTCTGAATCACAGGGTAGATGGGCCCATAATAGCAGGTGGGAGTTTCTAGGCCTCTCTCTCAGCTGGCTTCTCACTCACTTTAGCCAATTAAGAGGGTGGGCACCATGAGGAGAATGGTAGACGGTGAAAGGAAGAAGCCAGGGTGCTTCCCCCCCTCCCTATCTGCCTTAAGCTCCTGGGTCAGATAACACCTCCTAATTCCCTTCCCTTGTTTCCTCTGCTACTGCTAATCTCTAGGTCACCCCATAGCGCTCTATGCAGCATCTCAGTGTTCTGTTGTCTGCATAACAAATTCTCCATATTTAGACTGGCATGGTTTCTGTTTGCCTTGTTGGACCCTGACTGAAACAATTGGCTGGATCCCTGCTAGTACTATGGAGGTTTCCTATGTTAGCCCTGAGTTTACAGATTTTGTTGCCCATGCATTAATGCTCATCATTGCTTACACAAACAAGACACTGAGTCAGGGTTACTGAAGATTGAGGAGCTCCCGGACTCAACCCGGGCAGTATTGGACCCATGACTCTCCCACACCTCTGTGCCCTGTGCTGACCCAGGGTCACAAGTCCCCTGCTTTCCTAGTGAATTCACCTTAACAAATCTTGTCGAAGAATTTTCCATCTTTAAATTTCTGAAACAGGGATGGGAGTCATGTACCTTTTATGCTCTAAAGAATCTGAAATCCTTTTGCAAATTAATCTCTCTTCTCTCCAGCACCCAGTCATATATGACAAAAACCATAAAATTATCGACTCTAATCTTTCCCCAAAGCAATGGATACCTAGTGCCTTGCCTTGTAATCGCATAAGGGAGGCCACCAGCAAAAATCTTTTCTAAGGGAACCACTGGGCACTTGTTACTGAAGATGAACCTGGAGATCAGCTGCCATCACCTCTTTGAAGCCTGCCTTGCTTCTCCCAGGCAATGTGTAATCACACATCCCTTTCTGCTACTGAAATTCCCTGTTCATGAATCTGTTGTAATACTGGCCACTTTGTTTATAACTGTGTGCATGTGTGTGCATGTATCTTGTCATCCTGTGGAGAATGAGTTTCATGAAGATTGGGACTATGACTCTTTCTCAGGTGCCAACCACAGCGCCTGCCCAGAGGAAGTAGTCACTGTATGTTTAATATATGAAGGAGAGAAAAATTAAATGACTGAATGATGTATTCATTAATTAATGGTTGGATGAATGAATTGTTGAATGAATGAATGAATGAATGAAATTCAAGGAAGTAAATGAAAGGGAAGACAGAGGAGTGCATAGTGCCTAGAGAATTAATGGTGTAGAGGTCCCTTGGTGCACCTGGGTGGCTCAGCCATTAAGCAACTGCCTTCAGCTCAGGTCATGATCCCAGGGTCCTGGGACTGAGCCCCATATTGGGCTCCCTGCTTGTCGGGAAGCCTGCTTCTCCCTCACACTCCCCTTGCTTGTGTTCCCTCTCTCGGTGTCTCTCTCTATGAAATAGATAAATAAAATCTTTAAAAACAAAAACAAAAAGAAACAGTGTGGAGTTCCTAAGTCTGAGATTGTTTGTGCTCATTCTTGAAAATCTCACCCCAGGGGCCTCCCTTTTTGCAAGTCTATGCCAAAGCACAAATGGGAAATATGAAAATTCTTTTAAAGTTATGAAAGTTTTCCAAAATTGTAAGACTGCCACTCAAGTCTTGCTCCTCCAGATTCCGTTCACCGCTATCTGCCTCCTTCTCACCCAAGAATTAGCTGCTAAAAGCCATTTTGTCCTCATGTCAGTGATGACCAGGGATGTTCTCCCCATTTTATAGATAAGAAGACATTAACAGATAAGAAGACATTAAGGAAATTTGTGCAAGATCCTTCAACTAGTTGAGTGGATAAGTTTGGGTTTGCACTTGATCTCTGCAAAGGCCAGTGTGGCCTTTTTCTACTCCCCCAGGCTGCCCTTACTGAAATGTGCTATTTACCATCAAAAGCAGGGATGTGATTTATCAGTGCAGCTACAAGGAGGGATGTGGCTGCCTGATATAACTGGACAGGCGACCCTGCTTTGTTCTACAAGAAATGGAAAAAGGGGGAGGGGTGGTCGGGGGACGTATCCTGGAGATTTCTACTAGGTACCACTGAAAGCCTCAACAACAGAATTGTACAGGCACACATTCTCTTTTAATATTTTAATCCTCTTTTAGGTGTTTTTGGTTTATTGGGTTTGGGTTTTTTTTAGGTCAATTGATTTTTTTTTTCTTTTCCCTGAGAAGATCTTGAGTACCATCTGTCACTCACTGAATTCTACGGCAGGTTCACATCAGCTGTCTCAGGAGAGTTTCCCTCTACCTGTCACTTCCCTTGTCCACTTGTGGTCACAGCATGTTGGTCAGAGCAGGGATCCAATCCCGATGCCACTGTGGACTTGCTTCATTTCTTCACTCTTAGACTCACTCATTCACTCCTCTGTTCTCTTGCCCTGGTGCAGATTTGGCTTCAGCCTGGGGGATGGAGAAGTCACTCATAAACTCAGCTGCTCCCTCACCCATTCATTCACTCACTCATTCATTCATTCATTCTATAAATTCTTCCTGAGCTCTGGAGGTGCACACCATCAGTGGAGCACACAAACCTGGACACAGAGAATTACAGTAGTGCCCTCTAAGAATCTTTGCAGAGATAACCACAACATATGGAAGCATTGGAAAGGAACAGCTAGCTCAGCTCTGCCTGGAAGAGAAGAGGACGGCATGACGAAGGGAATGAATTTTCAGTTAGTCTTAAGAAAAGAATTAAGGACACAGATGGAGAGAGGGAAATGGATGTAGGTGAAGGAAGGTTGCTACAGCCAGGCTTGGAGGTTCGAGAATCAGGAACCCTCCTCCTTGGGGCACCTGGGTGGCTCAGATGGTTGAGCATCTGCCTTTGGCTCAGGTCATGATCCCACGGTCCTGGGATGGAGTCCCGTATCAGGCTCCTGGCTCAGTGGGGAGTCTGTTTCTCTCTCTCTCCCTCTGCTCTCTCCCCCTGCTTGTGCTCTCTCTGTCTCTCTCTCAAATAAATAAATCTTAAAAAAAAATCAGAAACCATCCTCTACCCTGTGTGGGGGCAGGAGTGATCCTGGAAGAATACTTGTGAAAGTAGTGTGATGCCCGGTGGAGGAGGCTGGCCATCAAACCGAGGCCAGCCCGCAGAGTTGTAGGCAGGATAACATGCCTGAAGTGCTAACCAGGAGACTTTCAAGGGACTTATAGGGGACAGCCACCTCCCTTGCCTATTTCATTTTTGCTCTGTCTGACCTTCCTGCTCCCTGCTGGTCATGTGACACAGCACCTAGGAGAGAAGCTAGCCAGGGCCAGGTTCTGAACCTCACCCCGAGTACCTTAAGCACTGATGCCCACACCAATACCTCTTTTAGGTGCAGCAAAACACAGGCTAAGGATGACAGTAAGTTTAGTCCTCACCATCATTTTTATGACAACCAGCTTTCTATCTTCAGTCTCCACTATCCCATTTGCAGTTTTCTTATTTCTGTATTTTTGACCAGCAACTTTCTCTTCCAGAACGCCCTTTTTCCTGCAAAAGGCTTCAGGTCCACATAGGTTTTCCAGCTAGCCTTAACGTGATTGTGTTCGTCTTTAAGCTCTCAAATATACTTGACTCTGTGGAGGTGGCTTCTACCTGGAGATAGAGTCATGTGTAATAGGGAACCATTCTCTAGCCTAGAATGCAAACTCAACGCACTAGCCTTACCACCTCTGTATCTCCTGCACCTGGATCACAGTCTCGCTTTTAGTGGCTACAGAAATGGCAGGTGCTGGCCTGAGCACAGACTCAGGAGCCAGTCAGGGCTGGTTCCTTCTGACCTAGCACGACCTAGCACGTCCTAGCACATCCTAAGTTATTTACCACTAAGTCAAGTCACTTAACTTCTGATTCTCAAGCAGCATTAATAGGTTAGTGATCAAGCACCCAGCCAGGGCTCTAGGACATAGGAGGTGTCTCCATAAACGGTGTCTACTAATAAATACCCTTTCTTTTCCTTCTCTTCTCTTTGCCCTGCAACATGGGAGTTTATGGTTTTCTGCTACACTAGATGCCAGTAGGATAAAATCTAAAAATCAAAAATCTAAATAAACTAGATTACAGAACTTTCACAGACCCTTGCCATCCCCATGAAAAAATGATCACAGGGGGCACAAATACATAATCAAGGGGAGAGATAAATGTCACACAAAACTGTCATCTCAAAGGAAGAGGCAAGGGTACCACATTCTTCCCCATAATCGCTTCGTGGAAACATGTGCAGTGCAGCATCGAGACCAGAGTATATTATGAACCCCTGCAGACACAGAAATTTTGTGAGCTGTAGGTTGCAGGAACCCACAGAGCTGGGAAAGCAGAGGTTTAATGGTATTTTAAATGTTTGACTATACAGAAGGCCGAATCTGCAATCTGATCGTTTTCAGAATATTTGATGCACTGTAAGCAACTGTGGGTCCTGTGTGCTCCCTAGCCATCGGCACTCAGAGCAAGGCAAGTTCAAAGGGAAGGAAAGGGAATTGCAAATATGTGGAACATCTACTACGGGCCTTTGCTTCCATTACTTCCTTTAATTTTCCCAGCTGCCATGGGAGGTGGGTGTGTTCTAAGCTACACCTCTGGTCCTGGATGCCTTCAGTCCCTTCTCCTGCCACGGTCTCCATGACACACTCCCAAGGTTTTCACAGAGTACCTGAGTTCTGGCATGCAAATATCCAAAAGTTAGGTTATGATAACAACCTTCTTTGTGTGTTAAAATTAAATCATTCTGTGCACGCCTGTCTGTAGCATTATTTACAATAGCCAAAATGTAGAAGCAATCCAAGTGTCCATCAATGGTTGAATGGATAAGCAGAATGTTAACTATACATACAAATGAATTGCTATTCAGCCTTAAAAAGGACAGAAATTCGAACACATGCAACAACATGGGTGAACCTCGAAGACATTATGCCAAGTAAAATACACCAGTCCCGGAAAACAAATACTCTACAATTCCATTTATATGAGTTACCTAGAGTTGTCAGATTAATAGAAACAGAGTAGAACGGTGGTTGACAGAGGCTGGGAGGAAGGGGAAATAGGGAATTGTTCACTAGGTGGTTTCTGCTTTGCAAGACAAAAAATTTACAGAGATTGGTTGCACAACAATGTAAATGTACTTACCACTAACTCTACAGTTAAAAATGGTTAAGATGGTAAAGTTTATATCATGTGTATTTTATCACAATTTTTAAAAAACTAAATTGTTCAAAACTCTGGCCCTTCTTGTGTCAAGATAATTCACTGAGATATTGTGTTTTGTTTCCTCTGAAGAGGAAAAACAGATGGAAAGAATGGAGACTGACAGCCACTGTCTCTTTCTGAAACTGCCCCCAATCTAAAGAGGAGGCCAACAATTCTTTTTTTTTGAGGGGGGGGGGTCCTATTTTATTTTATTTATTTATTTTTTTAATGATTTTTTATTATATTATGTTAGTCACCTTACAGTACATCCCCGGATTCCGATGCAAAGCTCGATGCTCCATTAGTTGCGTATAACACCCAGTGCACCACGCAATATGTGCCCTCCTCACCACCCATCACCAGTCTATCCCATTCCCCCACCCCCCTCTCCTCTGAAGTCCTCAGTTTGTTTCTCATAGTCCATAGTCTCTCATGTTTCATTCCCCCTTCTGATTACCCCCCTTTCTTTATCCCTTTCTTCCCCTACCGATCATCCTAGTTCTTATGTTCCATAGATGAGAGAAATCATATGATAATTGTCTTTCTCTGCTTGACTTATTTCACTTAGCATTATCTCCTCCAGTGCCGTCCATGTTGCAGCAAATGTTGAGAATTCGTTCTTTCTGATAGCTGAGTAATATTCCATTGTATATATGGACCACAGCTTCTTAATCCAGTCATCTGTTGAAGGGCATCTCGGCTCCTTCCATGATTTGGCTATTGTGGACAATGCAGCTATGAACATTGGGGTGCATATGGCCCTTCTCTTTACTACGTCTGTATCTTTGGGGTAAACACCCAGTAGTGCAATGGCTGGGTCATAGGGTAGTTCAATTTTTAACTTTTTAAGGGACCTCCACACTGTTTTCCAGAGTGGCTGTACCAACTTGCATTCCCACCAACAATGTAGGAGGGATCCCCTTTCTCCACATCCTCTCCAACAATTGTTGTTTCTTGCCTTGTCTATCTTTGCCATTCTAACTGGCGTAAGGTGGTATCTCAGTGTGGTTTTGATTTGAATTTCCCTGATGGCTAATGATTTTGAACATTTTTTCATGTGTCTGTTAGCCATTTGTATGTCTTCATTGGAAAAGTGTCTGTTCATATCTTCTGCCCATTTTATGATTTGTTTATTTGTTTCTCGTGTATTGAGTTTGAGAAGTTCTTTGTAGATCTTGGATACCAGTCCTTTATCTGTGGTGTCCTTTGCAAATATATTCTCCCATTCCGTGGGCTGTCTCTTAGTTTTTTTGACTGTTTCCTTGGCTGTGCAGAAGCTCTTTATCCTGATAAAGTCCCATAAGTTCATTTTATCTTTTATTTCTCTTGCCTTTGGAGATGTGTCGTGAAAAAGGTTGCTCTGGCCGATGTCATAGAAGTTGTTGCCTATGTTCTCCTCTAGAATTTTGATGGATTCCTGTCTCACATTGAGGTCTTTCATCCATTTGGAGTTTATTTTTGTGTATGGTGTGAGAGAGTGGTCAAGTTTCATTCTTTTGCATGTAGCTGTCCAATTTTCCCAGCACCATTTATTGAAGAGACTGTCTTTTTTCCACCGGATGTTTTTTCCTGCTTTATCAAAGATTAGTTGCCCAAAGAGCCGAGGGTCCATTTCTGGGTTCTCTATTCTGTTCCATTGGTCGATGTGTCTGTTTTTGTGCCAGTACCATGCTGTCTTTGTGATCACAGCTTTGTAGTACAGCTCGAAATCCGGCATTGTGATGCCCCCAGCTTTGTTTTTCCTTTTCAACAGTTCCTTGGAGATTCGGGGCCTTTTCTGGTTCCATACAAATTTAAGGACTATTTGTTCCAGTTCTTTGAAAAATGTCCTCGGTATTTTGATCGGGATAGCATTGAAAGTGTAGATTGCTCTGGGTAGTATGGACATTTTAACTATGTTAATTCTTCCAATCCATGAGCATGGAATATTTTTCCATCTTTTTATGTCTTCCTCAATATCTTTCAAAAGTGATCTATAGTTTCTAGCATATAGGTCCTTTACGTCTCTGGTTAAGTTAATTCCAAGGTAACGCATGGTTTTTGGTGTTATTGTAAATGGGATGGATTCCCTAATTTCTCTTTCTTCAGTCTCGTTATTCGTGTATAGAAATGCAACTGATTTCTGGGCATTGATTTTGTATCCTGCCACCTTACTGAATTGTTCTATAACTTCTAATAGTTTGGGAGTGGATTCCTTTGGGTTTTCCATATAGAGTATCATGTCATCTGCAAAGAGAGACAGTTTGACTTCTTCTTTGCCGATTTGGATACCTTTGATCCCTTTTTGTCTTCTGATTGCTGTTGCAAGGACTTCTAGTACTATGTTGAATAATAGTGGCGAGAGTGGGCATCCTTGTCGTGTTCCTGATCTTAAGGGAAAGGCTTCCAGCTTTTCCCCATTGAGAATAATGCTTGCAGTAGGCTTTTCATAGATGGCTTTTATGAGATTGAGAAATGTACCCTCTATTCCTACACTCTGAAGGGTTTTAATCAGGAAAGGATGCTGTATTTTGTCAAATGCTTTTTCTGCATCAATTGAGAGGATCATATGGTTCTTGAGTCTTTTCTTGTTGATATGATGTATCACATTGATTGATTTGCGAGTGTTGAACCATGCTTGCATCCCAGGTATGAATCCCACTTGGTCATGATGGATAATCCTTTTAATGTACTGTTGGATTCTATTAGCAAGGATCTTGTTGAGGATTTTGGCATCCATATTCATTAGAGAAATCGGTCTGTAATTCTCCTTTTTGAGGGGGTCTTTGCCTGGTTTGGGGATCAAGGTAATATTAGCCTCATAGAATGAGTTTGGTAGCTTTCCTTCTGTTTCTATTTTTTGAAATAGCTTTAGGAGAATAGGTATTATTTCTTCTTTGAATGTTTGGTAGAATTCCCCAGGAAAACCGTCTGGGCCTGGAGTTTTATTATTTGGAAGGTTGTTTATCACTGACTCAATTTCTTCATAGTTAATTGGCCTATTTAAGAAATCTATTTCTTCCTGTTTCAGTCTTGGTAGTTTATAGGTTTCCAGGAAGGCCTCCATCTCTTCCAGATTGTTTAGTTTTTTGGCATATAGCTGTTGATAAAAGTTTCTAATAATCCTTGCAATTTCAATGGTGCTGGTCGTGACCTCTCCCTTTTCAGTCATAATTTTAATAATCTCAGTCCTTTCTCTTTGTTTTTGGACAAGTTTTGCCAGTGGTCTATCAATTTTATGGATTCTCTCAAAGAACCAGCTTCTAGTCCTGTTGATCTGCTCTACTGTGGTTCTGGTCTCTAATTCATTGATTTCTGCTCTAATCTTGGTCAACTCCTTCCTTGTCAGTGGGTTAGGCCTGTCCCTCTGTTGCTGTTCCAGTTTCTTGAGGTGAGAATATAGAAACTGCATTTTAGATTTTTCTATTCTTTTGAGTGAGGCTTGGATGGCTATGTATTTCCCCCTTAGGACTGCCTTTGCAGTATCCCATAGGTTTTGGACCGTTGTGTATTCATTCTCGTTGGTCTCCATAAATTGTTTAATTTGTTTTTTGATTTCCTGGTTTATCGAGTCATTCTTGAGCAGGATGGTTCTTAGCCTCCAAGTGTTTGAGTTTCTTCCAGGTTTTTCCTTGTGGTTGAGTTCCAATTTCAGAGCGTTGTGGTCTGAGAATATGCAGGGGATAATTTCAATCTTTTGGTATTGGCTGAGACCTGTTTTGTGTCCCAGAGCATGATCTATTCTTGAGAATGTTCCATGGGCATTTGAATAGAATGAGTATTCTTTGGTTCTGGGGTGTAGTGTTCTATATATATCTATGAGGTCCAACTCGTCGAGTATGGCATTCAAAGCCTTTGATTCTTTGCTTAGTTTTTGCCAGGGTGTTCTGTCTATTTCTGATAGTGGGGTGTTGAGGTCCCCTACTATTACTGTGTTCTTATCTATATGTCTCTTTATTTTGGTTAAGAGTTGGCTTGTGTATCTTGCTGCTCCCCTGTTGGGGGCATATATATTAATAATTGTCATATCCACTTGTTGAATACTTCCTTTAAGAATAATATAGTGCCCTTCTGTATCTCTCTCTATGGCCTCTAGTTTAAAATCCAGTCTATCTGATATGAGAATTGCTACTCCAGCTTTCTTTTGAGGTCCATTTGCGTGGAAGATGGTACTCCATCCCCTTACTCTAAGTCTGAATGCATCTTTGGGTTCAAAATGAGTCTCTTGTAGACAGCAAATGGATGGGTCATGTCTTTTTATCCAATCTGCAACCCTGTGGCGTTTTATGGGAGAGTTTAAGCCATTTAGATTGATAGAGATTATTGACAGATATGATTTTAATGATGCCATTTCTCTTTAAAGTCTTTGTATCGGTTGTGACTTGCTGCTCTGTATCACTCTTGGGGCCTTTTTACCTTTATAGAGCCCCCCTTAATATCTCCTGTAGGGCTGGTTTCGTGGTTACGAAATTGGTTAATGATTGGCGATTTTGGAACGTCTTTATTTCTCCATCAATTCTGAATGACAGCTTTGCTGGATAAAGGATCCTTGGCTGCATGTTTTTCTCTGAAAGAGCTTTAAAAATGCCCCCCCAAGCCTTTCTCTCATTCCAGGTCTCTGTAGACAGGTCTGACGTAATCCTGATACCTTTGCCTTGGTACGTGAGAAATTTCTTTGCCCTGGCCGCTTTCAATACTGTATCCTTGGATCTAATATTTGCGAATTGCACTATGACATGCCGTGGCGTAGGTTTGTCCTGGTTGAGCTTGGATGGGGTCCTCTCTGCCTCTTGGACACGAATGCTTGTTTCCCTTGCTAGATTAGGGAAGTTTTCAGCTACAATTTGTTCAAATATCTCTTCTAGACCTCTGTTTTTCTCCACCCCCTCAGGGATTCCGATGATTCTGACATTGGATCGTTTCATAGAGTCAGTGATCTCCCGTAATCTACATTCGTGAGCGTGGATCTTTTTATGACCAGCTTCTATTTTCGTTTTTTCTTCTACTAACCCATCCTCCAATTCGCTAATGCGTTCCTCTGCCTCGGTGACCCTGGCCGTCAGAGCCTCTAGTTTTGACTGCATTTGGCTCATAGAATTTTTAATTTCTGTCAGATTCGCTCTCATTTCTGCCCTTAGGGATTCTATATTCTCAGCAATGTTTTCTCTGATGCTTTTTTCAATTCTACTCATCATCTTGACCATTGTTGCTCTGAATTCCATTTCTGATAATTGGGATACATCCATATGTATTAATTCTGTGGCCGAGGCCAATTCTGTGNAGAGGCCACAGACTCATTATCTTTTCTTTGCTGGGGGGGGACTTCTCCTTCTCGTCATTCTGATGAGGAGAGATTGCAGTGTTGTCCAGAGCCCAAATTATTGACTGGGACCCAGGCCGTGCACCCTTGTTTTATAGAGAACTTAGGGATGTGGGCTTCTTCTTTAAAGATTTTACTTATTTATTTGAGAGAGACACACAGTCAGCAAGAAAGGGAACCCAAGCAGGGGAGTGGGAGAGGAAGAAGCAGGCTCCCAGCGGAGAAGCCTGAAGAGGGACTCCTTTCCGGAACGTTGTGATCACGCCCTAATCCGAAGACAGGCACTTAATGACTGCGCCACTAGGCGCCCCGGGTTGTGGGCTTCTTGATTTTTCAGCCTGCCTTCTGGGGGACGGGCCTGCCGTGCCAATACTCAGGGAACCCTGTTTGGGTAGAGTCTCCGTGTCCCCTGCGAGGGGGGATGGGGATGGGCACCCTGTGAACCGGTATTTCTGGGCTTTTGTTCTCTGGCAGCTTTCCCTGGCGGTTTGCTATGCCTCTTCTGAGAGTCAGAGCAGCAGCGGCGGAATCTCAGCCTCTGTCTCAGAACAGAGGGATCGCGGATCATTCTCCACTGATGTTCTGGCCACTTTAACTCTGTTTCTGTTGGTGCTGCTCAACCCTGCAGCATCCCGGGCTGTGCGCCCCACACCCAGCATCCCAGCCCTCACTTCCAGGGCCGGCGCATCTCTGTCCTTTGTGTTTCTAACCCCACCAGCCGCCAGCCGCCCCCCGCGCGCTCCCGAGCTCCCTGTTTCAGTCTGGTTCGCCTGTGCTCCGGAGCGCCAGTTTTCAGTCTGGTCGGGCTTGCACTCCTGAGCTCTCGGTTTCACTCTAGTTTGAGTGTGCAGTAGGGAGCTCCTGTTTTCAGTTTGGACACGGGTGTTCCCTCGCTCACTGTCTCAGTCCACTCTCTTGCTGGTGCTTGTCTGAGAGCCCAGCCCACTCCCCAGCACAAGGGGCTATTGCTTCCCAGCACCTGAGCGCAGAGTCTCCCTCCCCCTTCCCTTTATCTTCCTATATCTGTGCTCAGATTCACGGCTCCCCACTTTGTACCTCAATACTCAGCACTGGAGATGTTCATTTGTAGAGATCCAGGTGTATCTTCCTGCATCTCAGGCTGATTCTGTGGGTGTTCAGAATGGTCTGGTAGATATCCAGCTCGACTCGGACCAGCTGAGAAAGGGTCGCCTACTCCTCCTCCATCTTTTCTCCTCCTTGCGGAAAGTGGTAGCCTTTCTGTCCATAGAGTTTCTGCTACTCTTTTCTTCATTCTCCAGTTGCATTCATAGGTATTTGGAATGGTTTGGTAGCTCTCTTGCTGAATTCCTGGGACCAGACGAACTTTAGGTCTCCTGCTCCTCCACCATCTTGGAACGCCGAGCTGGAGCTCAACTCCTGTTTTAAACCGGGTTCCTTGCAGAAAGTGGTGGCTATTCTGTTCTTAGAGTTGCTGCTATTCTTTTCTTCATTCTCCAGTTGAGTTTTGTAGGTGTTCAGAATGGTCTGATAGCTATCTAGCTGCATTCCTGGGACCAGACGAAATTTAAGCCTCCTGCTCCTCTGCCATCTTGGACCAGATCTCCAACAATTCTTGTTCTCTTCTTCCAGGGGAACCTGGTCTTCGTGGCTTTTATGAGAGCCCATTCTTTAAGGTGATTACACTCATTGTTTAGACAGAGAACGGATTAAAAGGCTTTTAGAGTTGTAACTAAGGTAGGGAAGGGATGGTCAGAGAAATTAAAAAGGCTGAAACCGAAGGGGAAAAAAAAAGGCAGAAATGGAGAAGATTCTGGAAGGCATGAAGAAGGCCACAGAGGTCTAGGGCTAAAAGTCCTAGGTATCCCAGGAAACCCTCAGCCTTCAGTTGGGCCCCCCACCCACCAAAGGCAGCAGCACCTTTGCCAAGCCTGGGAGACCAAGAAGCCTGGACCTGGCTCCCAGGGCTCCCAGCCCCAGCAAAGGCCCATGGGCCAACATGATATAAAAGAAGTGGAACTGCTGAACTTGAAATGTCGAGGCCCAGGGCAACTGCCTTTTTATAGCCTGGCTGTTTCGGCCTAATGTCCTAAGGACCCTCTCTAAAGGTGTAAGACTGATAGAAACTTTCTAAGCCTTGAAGGTAACAGACTCCAATATTTACTGAGATTGGATTTTCTATCAGCTTCTTGAGATCAAAGATGTATTTAAAGTCATGTTAAAAAAAAAAGCCATGTTCAAGTTGTGTTTAATTAGATTTTAAAAAATTAAATGATGTGGGGAACCAGGGTGGCTCAGTTGGTTAAGCCTCTGACTCTTGGTTTTGGCTTGGGTCATGATCTCAGGGTCCTGGGACTGAGCCCCAAGCCCACCTGGAGTCTGGAGTCTGGCTCCACCCTGAGCACAGAGTTGGCTTGTCCCTCTCCTTCCCCCTCTGTTTCAATACCTGCTAGATCATACTTTCTCTCTCTCAAATAAATAAAATATTTTTAAAGAAATTAAATAATGTGTCTTTTTGTACACTTGAGTTTATGGTTAAACTTGTATTCACGAAAATTTACTTTATTTCTAGATTTCGTTTTTCTCAATATTCTCATATGTTTTTATTTTATTTGAGTATAATTGACAATATTGCAGTAGTTTCAGGTGTACAACACACTGATTCGACAAATTTATATGTTATCCTATGCTCACCACTAAAATTTATTAACAAATTATTTGTACACATCTTCCTATTGATCTTCTAGATGAGAAGTCTTGATACTTGAGCTGGTCCAACTACACATTCAGGCATCTCCGGATGGCCCAGAGCGTGTTGCACCCCAGCTCAGGTGAACCCTGCCTGCTGGAACAGAGCTGGCTCCTGCCTGACTGGTTCGGGATTCTGTCTTGATAGCAGGTCCCTCAGGGGTTTGCTGTTCACTCTTCTGTATTTCTTACCAGTCCGCCCCTCCCCTCTTTTCTCATGGGAACATACCCCACTCTAGACTCCAGCCCTGAAGACCCCAAGTCTTGCTCTATCATTTAAATATCACATTAATTCTATCAACCCCGCCCCTGCCCTTTCACCTCCAGACACCCCAAGTACACATTTGAAAGAGAGGACAGAACTGTTGAAGGAAATCAAGGCTCAAAGAAGTTGCCCCAGGTCACCCAGGGACAGCAGGGAAGCCAGGAATAAAAAACAAAGTTCATCTGGCTCCAAGGCTAGTGTATATACCAAGCTGCCCCTATAATCAGTGCCTTACACAGTCATACAATGTTGGTGAAATAGTTTTACGTTTCTTAGAGTAAAATATGTAAGTAATGAAAAAATACCCATAAGCTTTCCTGAATGATACTGTGCATTAGTGTCCTGTCCTGTTGCAGGGAAAGACACGTTGGGCAGAGGATAAACCCTCATCTTACTAACTGGCACTACTGTGACCTTGATTGAAGCACCTAACCCCTGGTTTTCAGTGATCTCTTCTGCTAAATGAGTGTCTATTATGAAAGGAGTGCCCATCAAGGTCTGGGCTGGGATAGAAGAGGGTTAGTTCTGTGCTGGGAGCTGGGGGAGGGCAAGTGTGAAGAGGTTTCCAGGATAAGTGGAATATTGAGCTGATTATAAAAGATAGGAGAGATGCTTGTCAGTTGATTGAAGGTGTAGGCTTTCCAGACAGAGGGTTCAGCCTGGATGAAGGCACAGTGGCTGGACTTCCAGAAGAAAAGCACAGATGGGGGAGACCGATCAATGAGCTGAGTTCATCCACAGCAGCTATGTGGGGGTACAGGGCTGTACCACCCATCCCTCTCCTCCCAAGAGGAGAACCACTCTGCCTCTAAGCCACTTTCATTTTATATATTTTTCTTTTTTTAAAAAAATGTACCTGTTTATGAGTGTGAATTCACATGTGCATGCATCTGTGTAGGTAGGTGTCATATGAAAGACTAGGGACCTCAACTTTACTTATATTCCCTTCTGTTAAGAGGAGCCCAATTTCCACACACAAGCTCACCCTGACACATGCAGTGGGGAAGATGTGGCCACATAGGCTGTGCTTTAAGGCACAATTTGAACCCAGGTCTCTTTGTCTCCAATAACATGGTCTTCAGGCTGCTTCTTAGCAGTCCTGAGACCTGGAAGAAACGGATTAATGCCTGGAAATGTGGACTCCTCATGTTTAAACTGTAATAAGAACAACATTTTTGTGAGGAATTATGAAATGATTGCACACAGAAATACGTTCCTACTCTGTCTCTCTACACTCACTATCCTCCCCTCCTCTCTTCTTCACCGCCAGAGTGACCTTTGCAAAATGCAAATCTTGTTCATTTCCTCCACCCCCATCTTCACATGCTTACAACTTCCATAAGCGTTCTGTTCCTCTTAGGACAAATATCAAGGTTCTGTCATGGTCAATAGAAGACTTAGCTCAGACACTATACTCTTGTCATACCCTTATCAGTTCCTTAAATGTTCCATGTCATTTGCACCACTGGGTCTTTGCAACCCTTCAGCTAACTCCTACTCATCTGTCAGAGCCCCCTGAAATGAGACATCCTCAGGGAAGCCTCACTAGGGACCCATATGAGTCTCCTAAATGTTCATGTGGCACCAGGTCGCTTTCCTCTTAGCCCTTACCACGCTATGATCAGATTGTTATTTGATAAATTCTGCCTCCCCAATTATAAGGTCCATCATATACAGATCAAACAGAGAAGGTTTGCTGTATTTACCATTTTAATCTTTGCTCCTGATGCAATGCCTAACACATAGTAAACATTTAATTAATATGTATTGGTTGAGGGACATCCATCAAGAGTGGTGTATTTCTTCTATCTGACAGAAAGAGATGACATGTCAGGAAGTAGTGGTTAACTGGTCAGGTGTCTGAGTTTTACTTTGCAAATGGAGAAGCTCCAATTTATTAGTATAAAGCACCCGGGGTGAAGTTCAAATGAACTGACTCACAAGGGACTGAATAACTTAGACCAAAATATCAAAATTTTCATTTATAACCAGATATATTACTGTTTGAATTGCTAATTGCATATAATATGTGGACAAAAAAGAGAAGAAAAGAGAATAGAGTATTAGATACCACATTTTGTGTTTTTTTTAAATAATTCCCCTATTAAGCCCTTTACCTAATTAATAATGTTGAAGGTGATGGTAAATAACAACAATAGCAATGAACAGGGAACAACTAACGTCTCACTGAATACTTCTTAAGTACCAAGTTTTCTGCTACATGCTTCATTTTATGTCTTTATCACTCATCACCACAATTCTGAGCTAGGTGAAGATTGGTATCCTCGTTTTGCAGATGAGGAGAGTGAAGCATAGAGAAGTTAAGCAAGTTGCCCGTTGTCACACAGAAGGGAAGTTGGGAAGCAAAGACTGAAACCCAGGTCTGATTACTAAAGCTGAATGTTGTACCCCGTTCACTGGGTTGGGTCTACAACTTGTGGCTTACGACATTGATCAGTTACACAACTTCACTCAGCTTCATTCTCCCTTTCTGCAATACCAGTTCCAAACCTATTCCCCTTGGCACATTTTCTGACAATTAAAAATGCTGTTGGTTGGGAGGAGGGCAGCGTCTGGGTGACTCAGTTGGTTAAGTGGCCGACTCTTGATTTCGGCTCAGGTCATGATCTCAGGGTCCTGGGATTGAACCCTGCATGGGACTCTGAGAAGTCTGCTTGGGATTCTCTCTCTCTCTCTCTCTCTCTCTCTTTATGCTCCTCCCCCCTCATAAAATGAAAAATGAATAAATACATCTTTTTAAAAAATGCTGTTGGGGGTCACCTGGGTGGCCCAGTTGGTTAAGCATCTGCCTTTGGCTCATAATGTCAGTATCCTGGGATGGGTCCTCGCATCCAACTCCTTGCTCAGCAGGGAGTCTGCTTCTCCCTCTGCCTGCCCTTCTGCCTGCTTGTGCTCTCTCTCTCTGTCAAATAAATAAATAAAAATCGCAAAAAAAGTAAAAATTAAAAAAATTAAAAATGTTGATTAGGAAAGAGCTTCATAACCATGACATTTTGTAGAGGCAAGATGCTAGAATTATTGCTATCGCTGATTAAATGAGTTATTTTTGAGAATCTGGGTATTTTGCATTGAAGAGATGCAGCCCCATGGTTATATGGCCCCTATGTGTCACTGAGAAAAGACTGACAACTCTACTATCACATGTGTATTATCTCCCTATGTGCCGGTCCCCATGCCTAGCACTTTACATCACATCTTTACTTTACTTTCTAAAATCAAGGAGAGTTAGCTTCTCCCTCTCCCTCTGTGCTCTCGCTCTCTTGCTCTCACTCTATCTCAAGTAAATAAATAAAATCTTTAAAAGAAAATTGACGTTACCTTTTTAAAATTCTCTTACCACCCCGACAGTTCTCTCATTTTGCTGGTAAGGAAACGGAGAGCATAGGAAACTTCCTCTGGGCCCTAGCACTAGGAGGTGATGGAGGACACTTCAAATCGGAGTAGTCCCAGACCTGGCCCTTAATTACTACCCTGTGCTGCCTTTCTAATCAGCAGAACAACAATTAAGCTGTTAAGATTTTCCACGGAGTGTATGGAAAAGAGTGCTGTTTATCCTTTTTAATGCAATTCACCTGACACACTTGGAAAACACATTGGATGAACCAATTTATGCTGACAAAAGGAGAAGAGTAATTAGTTAATGACAATTGATTTGGGCCTCCTCCGTCATCCATAGGAAGCCGGTAACTCAGCTGGCTTCCCTCCCCTGCTCTGCCACTCCTTTGTTCAGGAGAAGCATGCCCCCCACGTACAGCATTCGCTGGGAGTTTTGCCTCCTCTCCTTTTATATTTGAGTTTAGAGTCACCATCAGCCTCTTGTAGTGAAAGAAAAAGGAAAAGAAAAAAAAAAAAAAAGAAAAAGCAGGACCTGCCAAGCTGTTGAATAGGGGAAGAAAGTCCATAAAAAGGCACTTTTATTTCATTGTCTTTAAACCAACCTTTGTGCGCTGTCAGTGCTGTTATTAGCCCGCTGTTTAGTTAACTGAAGTATTGATCTTCCTGTCACACATTCTTTGTCAGTCGGGAACAAGGGAAGGTGCTGACCCTTCCCAGGAAGTGCTGGTGACAGGTTTGTAATTTGATAATCGCTTGTTCAGGAAAGATTTCACTTTGTTCCTGGATGTACGTCCCTGCAACTGGTGTGCCTTTGAGGCCCTGATAATGCCAACTTTTGCCTCCCAAAAGCCTTGGTGTGGGATAGAGCAGGGTAACGCAAGAACCAGTTTTTGCCTGTTTGGGCTTCCTTTCATGACTTCTTACCAGAGATTAGGAGTTTTTGTGGTTTTAATAATAATAAAAAGTAACAGTGTATTACGATTTGTGGTTTTTGCAGAAAAAGAAAAACAGGCAGATAAAGTTTTACCGTAGAGGGTAGCCAGTTGTTCCAAACTTGGGAAATAAGATTTTAGATGAAGCAAAATGCATTAGTGTGGTAGCTATCGAATTCCCTGGCTTTGGAACCAAAAACAGCATGCTGTGTCCGGTTTTAAGCTCAAAGCTTGAGCAGAGAAAAAGGAAAACATGATTCCTCCTATCACTTTGTGTTCTTAGCACAATAGAATAGAGATAAGAGAGCCTGGATTTGTTGAACAGTAGGAATTATATTCCAACAGTGTGGGGTTTAGTAAAATCCACAAATATGTTTTTTAACCTGCATTTTCATTCTGACTGGTAAGCCTCTTGACATTTTAATAAAACTTTATCATAGAGAGCTGATTGAATTATATTTATCAAAGTCTTGGCAAGGCACTGTAGAATAGAGGGAAAATATCCCATTTAGCTGCAGACTAGGAGTTCTAGCTATTCAACGAATGAGTTTGATTTTTGGCTTTTATAACAATGTTACAAGTTGAGCCTCAGTTTCTTCCTCTGGCAAAAGTGGAAAATAATGGGAATGATTGCACGCAAATACCGGGCATGTGATAAGCATGGTGTCATCTCTTTCATGGCTGGAAAATCACTCTGGACCCCAACACTCAGGGAGCAGCTCAGCATGATTCGGTATACTCTTATCTATGGGAGCTGTCTGTTCACCCTTTCCAAGAGAGTACGTGCATGAATACATTTGCCACTATCTAATACCAAGTGTTCTTAGTGACATGTTTTTTTCTTTCCACACCGTGTTGGGTTGGTGGCAGGGATGGGGAACAGTAATGCCCTCCTTGTTTCCTGGTAGTACATCACTGGCCCAGGCATCAGACCCTGGGCCCATCACTGTAGTACAGGTAGCTGGCTTGTTTTTGCTTGAGACCCATGTGCCAGACAGCAGAGACTCATCAGGCAGAATGTCATGGGGCTGCTACCCTCAGGAGGGACATGTGCACGTGGCAGGCACGGGCAGCTTCACAGACCCTCTAGGATCCTCAGTTTTCCCTTTTCCCTAACTCCCTCTTTTTTGGGCTTTAACTTTGCTGCTCTGCATTGAGCTCCATCCCACTGTGGGCTTATTCCCTGAATGAGCCCTCGAGCCCCCAACTTCCATGGTTGGCCCTCAGTTCCACACACCCAAATCAAAGACAGCAATGTCCCACCATCTCTCTTTTGCTTGTGGTACAACCACAGGGACACCATCCATTCAGGCCCCAGAGTGAATGGTCACCACCTGTGTGTCCCCAACGTCCCAGACAGACCACGTTCTATGTTCATCATCCATCCTGCTTCTCCTTCTCCCCTTCCAGGCTCTCTGCTAGTTAATGGCTCCTCCAGCCCCCAAGACACAAAGCCAGACACCTGGGAATCACACTTAGATCCCTAACCTCTCAACCCCTCACAACCTTTCCTAAAGATCTGTTCATTCTACCTCCATACTGCTTCTTCACCTCCCTAGTTCATGTCACCAGCTTTTATTAGTTGTAAAATCACGAAGAATCTTCCCTGGGTTCCTTGGTTCTGTTCCTTCCAGCTCACTACCTGATTTAGAATCCTCTTGTTGTGGGCCACATGGGTAGTGCGGTCAGGTGAGCGTCCGACTCTTGGTTTCAGCTCAGATCATGATCTCCAGGTCCTGAGATGGAGCTCTGAGTCAGGTTCCATGCTCAGCACAGAGTCAGTTTGGGATTCTCTCTCCCTCTGCCTCTCCTGTTCATGCTCTCTCTCTCTCTCTCTCTCTAAAAATGAATAAATAAATCATAAATAAACACATACATACATACATACAATTCTTTCATGGCTTCTCATTATACTCAGGATAAAACCCAACAGCCTTAGGATGGCCTACTGTGCTTGCTGTGACAGCTCTGCACCCACAGCTTACAGCTTCTGTCCTCACATTTTATCCTCCTGCCAAAAAGAACCTGAGCATGGCTCCGAACTCACTCTGCTCTCCCTTCTCCAGATGTTATCATCAGATCCCTTGGGCTATCTGTTTATTTAAATTTTTTAAATAGTATCTGCTGTGTGCCGAGTATTTCACAAATATTAGCTCATTTAATCCTCATGACTACACTGTGAAGTAGTTTCTGAGGAAATTGGGGCGCAGAGAAAAGAGATTATTCTCCCAACCACGCAAGTTTCACCGCCTGTCTTCTATGTTCTCATACCATTGTGGCTGCATCTATCATATAGAATGTTACCAGTTGAATTGGAATTATCCTTTTATTTATCTGTCTCTCCTCCTGCCCCACCACAGATACCCCTTAGACTATGAGTCTAAAGACAGGGATCTTATATTATCAAAGTTTATTACTCTGGGGAGATATCCTTCATATGCTGCATAGCAAGCCCCCAATCAATGTACCAGACCCTCCCCTAACCCATATACATTATTATATAATTTTATAGGCGTTCTGCCCTCATAATAACCATACAGTTACTCTCACTCATCAGAGTGGTTCTAATGTCATCAACCTAAACTTCAGTTTTAAAAAGAGGTTAATTTCATTTCCAACCTATCAGAACTTTAGAAGATTTGATATTTAACATACTAGGACATTTGAACCAATTTAATGATGTAATATGTAAACTTTAATTATAACAAAGTGATATTTTATATTTTTTACCATAAGTTTTGAATGTGTTTTACTTTATAATTAACAATTTAAATTGATAGTTTTTAGGGTACATATTAAATATGAAATTTTTAAACAAAAGAAAAAAAAATTAGGGGATTTTAATTTGTCCAAACTCACCAAAATCAAAATGATCCATTCTTATGCCTGAAATTATTTAGGAAAATATTTATGACCGTGTAACTCTCAAACTGAACTGCCTGAGTTTAAACTGGGTGTTATATAAAATCTCTTCCTTCCTTTCCTTCAAAGGTTGTTGAGGTTCTATGTTTATTGGAAGCACGTGGGGGTATATACTACCTTTGAGCCACGCAGATTTATAGCAATACAAATACAACATATCTTTAATGATATAGATGTAACACATGCACAAATGCCTTTAAAAGTAATTAACGTGTAAATAAATTCAGGGCTCTCACGATGTCTGCACATTTGGTACCCTACCTGAATCTCTAAGACCTAGGAAAGGTAAGCAGAACAGGAAGGAGTTAGATGAAGTAAACTGGGACTTCACAGTGAACAGAACTTCCCCAAGTTCCCCTAGCTGGAAAGTAGCAGGTCCTTGGACTTGTTACTACAGGTCCGGTGCTCTTCACACTCCAGTCTGTAACAAGGCAACTTACTGCAAAAGCAGATAGACATTCTGATGTCCCTTCAGCAATGTCCTCAAAATCAGATTTGAAATCTATGAGTAAATCTTGGCATTCTATGGCCACCTTTTATAAAACATGCTTGTAGTTATGGATGTCCATATCTAAGGCATTATTCTCCATTCATGGTGCTTGGGTGATATCCAGAGGCAGTTCCGGGTCACCCTGTCACATTCCAGCTGAGGGCTTTCAATCACACACCCACCACCTTCTCTCAACCCCATCTTAGAGCAATTCCTCTTTCCTCACACTAACCGTGGTAGGTCCATACAATGGAGTATGACTCGGCCATGAAAGGGAATGAACTCCTGAAACACACAGCACCATGCATTACATATTAGTAACTGTGCTATGCTGAGAAAGCGAAAGAAACCAGACTCAAAAGGCTACATATGTGATTTCATTTACATAGAAGGTCATCGTTCTGGAAAAGCCGGAAAAAAAAAAAAAAAAAAAAAACCAAACCAGTGATTACAGGGACCAGTGGTGGGAATAGAGATGGACTAGAAAAGGATCCAAGGTAATTTTGGGGATGGTGACATTGTTTTATATCTTGACTGTAGGTGGTTACAATGTTTGCCAAACACTAAAGCTTTACAAGGGTGGATTTCATATTAAATATCTCCAAAACAAAAAACAAACAAAAAAAAACCCAAAAGCCTCAAGTGTGGCGTGGGTCAGAGGATCTCTTTGGTGAGTCTGGGAGTCTGGCAGACTTTCCTACCGTAGTCATCTGCCTTCCGAACTCAGAGGGGAACTACTTCCCTTTAAGGGGTGAGTGTCAGTAGAGCTCCCAGGGAAAGTCCTGGCACGTCTCAAATTACTGTCCTGAATTCCAGGGCAGTGGCTCTTCCACTTGGTGTGTATTAAAAGAAACTCCTCAAGGAAACTCATTAAAATAGCTCAGGTTCCCGATTCTGATGATGTATGTCTAAAGTGAGGTGCAGGAATCTGTGTTTTGGGGGAAAAACTGATGCAGGAGAGTTTATCACAGTTAGACATGCGTTGCCAAAGGAGTACAGAGGGAAGATAAGCTGGATACTTTGCTTATGAAGTAAGGTGTCTCGTGTGAAGATTTTGGCTTCCATACCGAGGTCTTCCCAACCCCAGGTGGCAGAGGCCATCCTCCACATCTGAGGAACACTCAGCCTCAGGGGCCCAGCAAGAGGCAGAAGCCTCCCTCTTCATGGGCTGAGCCTCTTGCCCCTCAGTCCCATTTCCCGTCTCAGAGCTTGCCTTTCCCTTGGTAAGCGAGGTAAAAATCATACTTTGCCCCTGTGCAAGGGACTGTGGCCTCATGTGTCCTGGTAAGCCAGCCATATCAGAATACAGTGTCTAACATGCATACTGAGGGACACATGTGGAGCCGGAGCTCATTGTACACCAGGGACTAAAACAACCCAGGGCAGAAATGAGTCTTACAAGCCCTTAGTCCCATAGTTGAGAGAGTACAGCCTTTGGAATGAGAACAACACGGGCTTGTATCTTGACTCTGCCTCTGGTTATCCACGTGACTTTGGGGAAGTCACTGAAACTTGAGCCTCCATTTTTTTCAATAATGGAGATCATAAAACTCACCTTCTAAGAATTATAGATACATTTCAGAAATGGCACGAGGTTCTTATTTTTTCTTTCTTTTCTTCGTTTGTTTTCATTGAGGCATAACTCACATATAGCAAAGCACACAGATCATAAGGGTACAGCTTGATGACTTTTTACAGAGTAAACACAGCCATGGAACCACCACCAGATAAAGACAGGGAACATTTCTGGCACCCCAGAAGGCTGCCTTCTGTCCCCTTCCAGTCTGTAACCCCCGAAGGGGAACCATACTCCTGACTTCTATTACCAGAGATTAGATTTCCAACACATGGCTTTTTGATAGACATCGATGTTATTATTATGACAGGGTGAGGCGACTGTCACTAAATCACGAGCAGATGCTTCTTAAACAGTGACCCCATTGGAGAGCTTGCTAAAAGATATCTGGAATCAGTGACACATTAGAGGCTTGCTTAAATCACGTTAGCAGTGGGAGGAGGGCTAGTCATGCTGGGGCCATGAAGGGGAAACAACATTCACCCTGCTAGGAATCCATGTGGAAGTGAGCCCAGCCTTGGTGAAATATTGTGTCTGACACCTGAAGGATGAAAGCTCGGAGGGTCATATAGATCACTGAGGAAGGCAGACAAACAGATGCAAAGTTTACAGCAGGATATGAAATGACTTATGTGATGTGACATATAAAATTGTGAAGTGCAGTAAGCAGCATGCTCTAAGCCTAGACACACACAGCTTTCATGCTGTCTCAGTTTTACCTTCAAAATTAGTACTTAAACCATTCATTCTTCTTTTCTCCAGTCAATCCCCGTACCACTGCCTGCCCATCACCCTATTATGGCAACTTCTTAAATGGTCCCATCTTAAATCAGCCCACCTGTCCCCAGGATTTTTATTCTCCAAACACACTGAGTCATGTCATCCCCTACTTAAGAACAAATGACTACATTTACATCAAAGTTATATTCTGATATGGATATGATATATAAGCCCCTTCCTTAACTTCTCCTCCATCACTCCACACTAACCCTGAGCCACAGTTTCCTGCACTCTTAGGCTTCCCTGACCTTTCCTGCCCTGTTCTTCATGTCCATTAATACAACTGTAATCCTAGAAGTCCATGGCCCTGTCACCCCTTTGTTGAACTCTCTCCCACTCAACTCCCCCTTTACCAGGAGAATCCACAAAGTCTTTCTACTGTACATAAGAGGTCTTATTTATACATGTAGCCTTTGCTTTGCTCTTCTAGATTGAGCAGGCTGTATACCTGACTTTTGTTTCAGAAGCCGTCTTGGCTGGGCAGCCTGTAGACGTACAGGAAAGGGCAGGAAGCTGGGGACACTCTGCACTCCGTTAAAGGACTGAGTGGCCCATGGAAGCTGACTTGCTAATGGGACCACCCGCCCAAACCTCCCTTTCCAAGCCTGGGTGGCAAGGATCATGAGCTCGGTCTTAATGAGGCTTGGCATCATTTGCTAAGGAGGTTTAACTGGACGATGGGAGATGGCAGCCAGGCTCTCCAGGTCCAAGTATGTCATAGACAGACTTTCAAGATGCCCCCATGATTTCCCAAAATAATCCCCCAGACTGTGAACATGATGCCTTTTACTCTCAGCATCAGGTAGTGTTTCATGGCACAGTCAGCCTTAAAATAAGTAGATTACCTGGGCGGGCCCCTGTCCTAATCACATAAGGCCTTTAAAAGCAGGCACATTTCTCTGGCTGGTCACAGAAGGGGATGTCAGAGTGACTAGAACCATGACGGTGATTTGACACGAGGAGGTTCCCCACGGCTGAGCTGAAGGTCTCAGACGGCAAGGATTTGAGAGTGATCCTCAGCTGACAACTAGGAAGGCAATGGGGACCTCACTCCTACAACTGTAAGGAGATGAATCCTTCCAACCACCTAAGTTTGGAAGTGAGTCTTTCCCTAGCAGAACCTCTCGATGAGGAAGCTGCTGCCTCTGAGACCTGAGTGGAGGACCCAGCGAAAATACCCTCAACCCCTAACTCACGGAAACTGGGAGATAGTAAACTTGTGTTATTTTAAACCTCTAAGTTTGTGCAGCTACAGAAAACAAATTCAAGATGATACTTGTAGCCCGGTATGGTGGACGTTTTGTCAATCTCCACGATTTACCTAGACCCAAGTAACCCTGACCTAGAAAGCGGTGAGGAGGAAGAGGGACCAGCATGAGTCATGTGGGACAGGGGTTCTGGCCAGGCCTCAAGCTCCATTGTGAGACTTGGGATGCCTTCAGGAAATGAAAACTGAATGAATGTTGAAGAAACAAGGATAAGTGGGTATGGCGTAGCTTCTTGGCTACAGGAGTGATCTAGGGTCATTCTAGACACATGAAAATCAGATTAAGGAAGCCAGGTTTATGCCAGAACCCACATGCTAGAGATGGAGTTCTAGAAGTACTCTTGGCCTAGTCTGCTGTGTAAATGTCCTCAGTACTCAAGAGCAGGGAGGGCTAAGAAACGCAGATGGACAAAGCTCTGCCTCCCAACTAGAGTGTAACTGGAGAATTCTTCTCCAGATGACTATGTCTCATTCATCTTTGCAACCTTAGCATCTGTAGCAAAATCTGGAATAAGTAGGATCACACTATTTGTCAGTGAGAATTGTGGAAATCCCATGTGTTGAAGTCTCTATATGACCCATTTGGTCCCCTTCATAATTTATTGTGATTTAATGGGAAGACTATGGGGTTTGTAGCCAGACAGACATGAGTACAAGCCTTGGTCACCATTATTAACCTCTCGGAACCTTGTTCTCCTGAGTCTCTGCTGCATGCTGGACTTTGAAGACGGCCAACACCAAGCAGAGAACATAGTCTGTTCGTTTGTGGCTCTTCCAGTCAAACCTATAGCAAGCTTTCAAACTGAGATGCTGCTGAGCCTGATTTAATACAAGAAATGTTGTAGTTGAAATACATATGTGGGTTTTGTTGTTTTCTCCTGAGTTTGGATGGTACTTACATGAAATGTGAGGCTTTAGGACAACAGCCACAGGCAGAGCAGGAACACAGTCCCGTCACAATTGGCCTCGTCTTCACCAAGCTCTTTCCTAGTTGTTTCACCTCTACCAAGTTTGTGGATTTAGGTAAGGTTAATAAGTCTCTTCTGCTCAGTTTTCTCAGCCATAAAGTGGGGGTGTTCTGAAAATTAAGTGATTATTATACAAATGAAGCTAGTATTTGTAAAGTATCCCAGTGCTATATAAGTTTTAGATAAATATAAATATTTTTATTTTCACTACAATCCATGGAATGACATGCCCATTTTGTCAGTGAAGAAATTGAAACTAAGAGAGGAGATAAGAGATTAATATTAAAAGTAACCAATCCATGTATTTACTTAAAAATAGTTTAAAAAAAAACACCTCAGGTCTTGATTAATATCAAATCATCACACGTTAGCGCGATACCTATTGAATACAAAGCACTATACAAATTTAATCTGGACATTCATTTTGCAAATAGTATCAAATACTGTAGTAATATTAGGACTTGAAGAAGAATATGTCATTGTCACTGCTTTCACAGAGATCACAACCTAGATATGGACATGCAAAGAGGGAAGTCCTAAAGAGTTCTGGGGCTGCAGGATGTCCCTCTATTCGATTCTGTCTGGGTGGAGTGCATTCTAGAAGCTGGCAGTGGGGAAAGAAAAGCTGTCATGTTAAATGTCTCGCATTTACATTTTTAAGAAAATTATATTAGAAGGACTCAACATCCCGGCTCTGCTTATAAATAACAAGGTGCATGATTCTGATGTCTCAGAAAGAGTAAGGGCTTTACAGAAAAGCACCGTTCCATTCCTGGTCTTTCAACTTAACAGCTAAATGACTTTGTGCCAATTAGCTACCCAGAGCCCAAGTGCTCATATCTGCAATCTGGGGACAATAATATCTACTTTAAAGAGCTTTGGTGAGAATTAATAATGATTATGTGTGCAAGGGTACCAGCACATTACTTGACACAAAGGAACAACTCACCAAATATTAAATATCACCTCCATTCCCATTCTGCATTAAAAAATTGGCCACCAGGACCCAGAATATTATCTATGTAGCATTTCCTAAACTATATCCTTTAAAACAGGGATCTGGGAACAAATACATTTGGAATTAGTATGTATTATGCCCTCACTCATGAATATTAGCACATAGCAGTTCTACAAAGCCTCATATTACAGAAACCTCTTCAAGCTTGTTTTTTTAAGAAGTTTCCATATTTTTTGATCATTGAAAAATTTCAGCACTGGGTATTTATTAGCATCTCTCTGCCTCATCATTGTACTGTTTTTCGGCTTCACTTATTTGCTATTTCATCAATGAATGAATACATTCCATGGAACTGTTTGGGGAACACAGTGCTACACTCCTCACCCATTATGTAGTAGAGACAAGATTCTAACACAGCTTTTTTCCCTCAGAAAACAAATACCCTTTGGGAGTAACTGCCTCTGAGTTTCTGGATCCCAGAGCAGATGTTTTTGTTGCTGTTGTGGTTTACTCACCTAACTTACTGGTCATGGCAAATTCTTATGAGCTGAGTTATCTCCCTTAATACTGTAGGTTGGCTATTATTATTATTATTATTTTCAAAGTTTTTTTTTTTGAACTGAGTTGCAGAGATTTAAGGGCTTTTGGAATTCAACGTCTTTCACAACCTGACTATCATTTGAGAGAGTATTTTAAGGAGACAGGACTGCCATCTCAGTGCAGAAAGTGGAGTAAGACACCCTCTGTTGCATTTCAACCTCTGTAGTAGAGCTCTTGTTCTTTCCCTAAACCCATCATCAACCCATCATCTCCTGGGACATGTTTAAGAACCTTAAGAAACAGGCAGCCTGGATGCAGCACAAGTATCACCTTGGAACTCCTAGTTCTCATCCTGATACTGTGATTCATTGATTATCTTGTTGTAAGTCATGTTACTTCAAAACTTGATTTTCCGCAATTCTGAAATGGGTATGTTAATATCTGGCCTCCTATTTCATAGGATGGCTCTCAGAATGCAGTCACAAGTTAGAGAAATGAAAACTGCAAAAGTCTCTGGATAATGTAGGAAAGAGTAAAGACAGTTCTACCTGCATACCCTAGATGAAGAAAATGGACCAAATCAGGGTGTCAGTCTTGGCCAAGCTGCTGCTAGTTGCAGGAAAGTTGCACTTTTCTTCTGGCTTTCTGTTGACTAGTCCAGGGTATAGCAGGTCTGTGGCCATCAAGCCAGGCTGCCCAAAGCCATTTCCAGTTCCCCTCACTTCCTTAACTTCTAATCCAGGACATTGCAAGGTCCCATAGATTAAGCTTCCTCCCTTCCCCTCAAACTTCACTTGCCATTCTTGCCTTAGTTCAGGTCTCCACTTCTCTCTCCTGATGCTTTTGGTGCATGAACGTGCACCCTGCCTCAGAGCTGGGCAGCCTCTATTCCATTCTCCACACTGTCATGGCTAGAGTTATTATTCCAAGGGGCATACCTGACCATGCTCTGTTCCCTGAGTATGCTCTATCAGACGGTATACAGCAGGAAAGAAGGATGCACTTGGAAGGGTAACTGAAGAGAGCTTGGTGAATGGACAAGTTATGAAAGTATGGGTAGAGAACTTGGAAGGAGTTGTAGCCATAGGAAAGGAGCTGCCTATCAGAAGGTGTGGACTTAGGTAGAGAAGCTGAGTTGTCAAACCCTGGCCCAGCAGGAAGAAGCAGGAAGAAGAGATCCTACATTCTGTCTTCTCATACTTTGCTCTCTTACTGGTGCCTCCCATTGGCCAAATGCAACTGGAAACCAGAAAGCAAGGCGGTCTGACTGAGTAGATATGCAGAAATCATCTTCCCAGAGCACAGAGCAGGGCAGAAAGGGATAGAGATTGAATCTGGAACAAATGAAAAATATCTGGCGTGCATGCCATACAATTTTGTGCATCTATGACTTTGCTCAGGTAATCCCCACTGTCTTTCATCCTTTGCTCTATAAAACCATAGAACCTATAATTCTCTCTATAGGTCAATATCCTAATAACTGTTTGCCCCCAATTCTTGCTTAAATATCACTTTCACTGTAAAGCTTTCACTAACTACCCTCAGTAAGAGTCCATGACTACGTCCACTGCGCCTTCTCGGCATTTCAAGTTTTGGGGACAGTGTCTGAGCTGAAATCCTGCCTCTTCATTTAATGGCTATGTGACCTTAGTCAAGTTACTTAACAACTTGATGCCTCAGTTTCCCCATGTGTGAAATGAGGTAATTAATGACATTTTCTACAGGGTATTGTGATGACTACATTGTATGTATGTTTAATACCTGACAAACATCTAGAAAAACATCGGCCACATAGAAAGTATTCCAGAGATAAAGGCTCGTCGTCGTCATCGTCGTCGTCATCGTCGTCGTCATTGTCGTCGTCGTCATCGTCATCCCTGCACCTGTCACAGTCTATTTGGGGGCATGATTAGCCCTCGGAGAGTCTGCTGCTCCAGTGACTTAAGATGCTTCTATTACTTTGGATACTTGACATTCAGCTTGTTGCTTTGCACATAGAGGTGCTTAGTAAATATTTGTGGTCTTGAATTGAACTGAAGATGAAGCAAGGTGCACTAGGTGGGTGAAGTGTGCCTTTTTTCCCCCCAGTCCTAAAAACTCCAGTCTCAGGACTTTGAACCTGCCAACAATTGACTGTTACTGGTTTACAGAAACTGTGCTTGTTAAAGCCAGGAGTTATCAAAGAGCCTTAATGGGCGTCTCTTAAAGTGCATGCATTTAAACAAAGACCCTGATTGAGAGCCTTAATGTTCTCAGTTATTGGCGACTGGAGAATCAATGCAAATCTTTATTCCATCATCATTTTCCTTGCCACATTACTACTTGATCCTTGATCTCTATGGATTCCAAGAATAATAGAAATTAGGTGTATAAGTCTGTTCTCAACATACACTCTTTCTATGACTATAGACGAAAGTATAGCTTGAGGGGAACAGGAGAGTACTTCTCCTTTAAACACATTCACCGTTCAACAGAAAATTTTCAGGGGAGATATTGATCTGGTGTTTGCTGCTATTGATGTAAAGAAGTTAAAGGAAACGGCAACTCTGAGATACTGGAGACAATGGAGAAGCCTTTTGTACTTATTCTTTTTTTTCTAACATTTGGAATAGGCCAACCCCCACCTCATCCCACTCCCAAATTCAATTGCTCTGATGGAGGGCTAAGCTCTGCTTCTGTCTGTAAAGAGACGGAAATGAATATTCATGGAGTACATACTGCACACAAGACTTTATATGAAAAACTTTATGTCACATTCTAATACATTTTTTTTACAAAATCCTGTGATGTTGGTAACATAATGTATTTGTATATATTGGGGATTTGTTATGAATAGCACATCTGGAGAACAAATGGGGTTTCTGGCACTATGTTGGTGCTGAAGATGCAATGGTGATCAGTACAGACACTGCTCCTGGCCTCAAGGACCTTATAATTAACTGGTTCTGCAGTTTTGTTCTTGAGAAAGTTCCCATTATTTCAAAATTATGCTAATTAAAAACAATTATTTTGATGTGGAGAGAGTGTTATAAATTAGGAAGTTTTAGATTTACAGTAACAAAGTTAATTTTCTCACAGAACATAATAACATTATTTTGTAGTTATAAACTATTTTGTTATCACAAGCTGAAAGATTATAGCTCTTCTGAATAGATAAAACCAAAGTTCCTCTTCTGGGAACAAATTATAAATATGCAGGACACTGTGGGAAGAGTAAGCGGCTGAAATTTTCTGAAACACAGACGATAAAAGGAAGGAAAATAAAGACATGTAACTATAGAAATAGAGTTGGGCCGATCATATGGTGCCTCAAATGAAGACTTTCTAATTCATGTCTTAGTCCCTCCAGGGGAGCTGTAAAGGGGCGTGGTAACATTTAAAGAACTCATATAGCATTCATATAAAATGTTAATCTTATGGGTATAAGGGGTGTCTGGGTGGTTTAGTTAGTTAAGCTTCTGACTCTTGATTTTAGCCCAGGTCATGATTTCAGGGTCCTGGGATCCCGCCCTGAGGTGGGCTCTGTGCTCAGCAAGGAGTCTGCTTGAAGATTCTCTCCCTCTGCCCCTCTGCCCCCACCGCCCCCTGCCCCTCATATAAATAAATCTTAAAAAAAAAAAATCTAATGGGTAGAAAGCAAAAACAAAGAAACAAACAATTTGAAGAAATCAAAGTGGAAACAGAGGTAGAAAGTAATTTGAATCATAAAAAGGAAACAGCAGCCCAGAAGGAGCAGGTGCAGCCTGATGTTGGGCACACCCTACACCCGGGGAAGCTTGTTGACAGGGTGTATGAGGATCACCTGTGGGACTTGCTGACCATGTAGATCACAGGGCCCGGCTCCCAGAGACTCTAATCCAGGAGCTCCCTGGTGGGTCTATGAGTCTGAACTTTAAGAAGAAACCAAAACGATTATGATATAAGAGGTCCTAAATTTTGAGAATTATTAGTGGAGCACATTAGGAATGCTAGTGGCAAAACCATGAGGAAAGAATAGTTTTAATGAAATGGATAAGAAAAGGATACGGCAAAGGAAATAGGATGATATGAAATAGGAAAAAGAAAAGGAGAGTCTTGGCAAACACTGCAGAGTATCGCAGAAATGAGGTTGGAGAGGAGGGAGGATAACACTCCTATAAAAGGTGAGTAAACCAGTTCAAATGGACTTCAACGTTCAATTTTCTTTCCTAAATATTTCTGAATTTGAGCTAATTGTCTTGTTTGGAACTGTAACTTGTAGTACTCAGAAGACCAATAACGTTTTCCCCCAAATTATTTTTGAAGAAAACTTTAAAATACACACTATTGTTGAAATAATGTCATGGTGAATACCCATGTGCTCAACACCCAGGATTCTATCATAAATATTTATTTACTTAATTACATATCTGCATACCTATCCCTCTCTCCATTATTCTATCAAATTTCAATGCATTTCACCATTAGAGACATGAGCACATTTCTCTCTGAATATTTCAGGATGTGTATCACTAACTAGAGTTCAATATTTGTTTAGTCTGTAAAGTAACACTTGCAAAAAGGAAATGTACAATTAAGTTCACTAAGTACTGAGCAGTGCATACACCTGGGTAACCCGAATACCTCTCAAGATAGGGAAGTTTACCAACCGACCATTCTCTCAGAGGCAAATGATATTCTAAATTTTTCACTCTGTATTCGATCTTTTTTCTATTTTGGAATTTCATATAAATGGAGCCCTTTAGTATGTTTTGTTATGAAAGTCTTCATTCACTCAGCAAAATGTTTTTGAGCTTCGTTCATATTGGTATGCATATTAATTTCATTTGTGAGTAGTCAATTAAATGAATATCAAGGCTTGTTTACCCAATTTCGTATGAAAATTGCCAGGGCTATTGACAATATTAAGCTATAAGAAATAAGGCTATTATTAATACTCCTATACAAGTCTTCTGTGGGTATGTTTTTATTTGTCCTGGTTAAATACCCAGGAGTAAATCTTTTTATATATCTTGGTCACTATTTCTGAAATGTATGTTTTGCAAATAGTTTTCCCTGTCTGTGGCTTTCTAGTTCATTTTCTTGATGGCATTTTTTGATGAGTAAAATTTTCTAATTTTGCTAAAGCCCAGTTTATCATATTTTTTCTTGTATGGCTATTGTTTTCAGTGACAAGAGACACCTACCCCCAAGTCATGGAACTCTTCTGTTTCCACCAGAATCTTTATAGTTTTATCTCTTAGTCTGACTTTTTTTGAATTAATTTCTGCATATCGTGTTATGTGGGGTTTCATTTTATCTCCCACATCAAAACCCTGTGATTCTAGCTCTGTTTGTTCAAAAAGATTTTCCTCTCCCATTAGACTATTTTGGTGGTTTTTGTTTGTTTGTTTCCTCCCCTCCCCGCACCCCCCCCCCCAAAAATCAATTACCGTGTAAAAGGGTAGCTCTATTTCTGGATTCTCTATTCTGTTAAATCTTTCTAACCCTATACCAGTACCGCTGTCTAGATCATTATAGCTTTATGATGAGTCTTGAAATTGGGTAGTGTAATTCTTCCAAAAATGTTTATCTTTTTTAAGATTGATTTGAATATTCTAGTTGTTTTTCATTTTGACATAAACTAAAAAATTAGTTTGTCAAATGTAACTTCCCTTTTACCCCCTAAAAAAAAAAAAGCCACCAGGAATTTTGAAAGAATTAAGAGCTTAATGCAATCGAGCCTTCCAATTCATGAATATTGTATTGTGATAATGTGATTTATAATAAGAAATACATAGTTGGTCTTTGTTTATGGCACAGAGCTCCTAAAATCCTTGGAATTTCTTGAGTAGAGCTACAAAGCTGTCTCTTGTTATGTTAATGAAGTGACTTCTGGAAGACACCTGGAGTTTGGGGCTGGTTGTCAGAGGAACCGACCCTGTGGATTTGAGAGTTGGAACTTTGAGTCTCATGCTGCCCCCACCTTGGGGGAGGGGAAGGGGTTAGAGATCGAATTCAGTAGCCAATGGCCAGTGATTTAGTCTATCATGCGTACGTAATGAAGCCTCCATTAAAAACCCAAAAGGATGGGGTTCTGAGAGCTTTCAAATTGGTGAACTGCAGAGATTGGGGGAGAGTGGCACACCTGAAGAGGGCGTGGAGCTTTCCCCCATTAGTTGCCCTATGCATCTCTTCCATCTGGCTGTTTCTGAGATAGATCCTTTCAGAATAAACTGCTTAACCTAGTAAGTAAAACGTTCCTCGTGAGTTCTGTGCGCCTCTCTGGTAAATTACTTGAACTCAAGGAGAAGGTCCTTGGAACCCTACAATCTGTAGCCCACTGGACAGAGCACAGATGACAGCCTGGATTTGCAACTGGTGTCTAAAGTGGGGGGGAGGGAGCCGTCTTGTGGGTCCAAGACCTCAACCTGTAGCACTGGATGCTCTCAGGTGAGGGTAGTGCCAGAATTCAGGTGAATTGTAGGATACCCAACTGGTGTAGGAAAATTGCTTTTTGCTATAGGAAAATCTCCACGTACATTGGAATGGGTGCAGACCTTATGTATATCTCTCCATTTATCTCTCCATCTTTAATTTATTAATGCAATATTACATAGTTTTCAGTGTAGGAGTCTAGCAAATTCTTTTTTGTTAAATTATTTTGTTAAAGTATTTTTAAATGTTATAAATGGATTTGTTGCTTAATGTTAGAATTATAAAAACTAGAATTGATTTTTTTGCATATTAATCTTTTATCCTGCAACCTTGCTAAGCTTACTCATCAGTTTTAGTAGTTATTTTGTAAATGCCCTAGGATTTTCCACATAAACAATCAGGTTATCTGCAGGTCGATATGATTTTACTTCTTCCTTTCTGTCCTTTGGCCTTATGTTGATTTTTCTTACCTTCTTGAAATACCTCCAACCTCCAATAAAATGAATAGAGGTGGCAGAAGGGGACAACTTTGTCATGTTACTGATCCTAATGGGAAAGTGTTCAGTATTTAACAAGTTTGATTTAGCTATAGGTTTTTCAAAATGTTTTATATCACAAGGAGAAAGTTCTAGTCCTAATTGGAGAGTTTCTAACAAAATTGGTGTTGAATTTTGTCAAGTGGTTTGTCCTAGTCTATTGTAATGGTGGTAGAGATTTTTTTCATTTTTTCTTTTTTAACATGGTGAATTACACTGACAGGTTCCTAAGTGTGAAATGAACCTTGCATCATTGGGATAAACGCTTTTTGATCACAATGTGTTGTCAACTTTAGGTATTATTACATTTGATTTGCTATTATTTTGCTAGGAATACCTGCACCTATTTTCCTGAGGCATTGTTCTTGTGGGGTCTTTGTCCAGTTACGGCGTTGGGGTTATGCTGATCTCATAAAATAAGATGGGATATCTTTCTTCTTCCTCTATTTCTTGATGAGGGAACAGAAGCCAAGCTGAGGACAAAGAAGAAACTGACACCCCACAACAGCCCCCCCCCCATATACGTGACATTCCTCAGGCACTCCTGGCTGACCTAAAGGAAAAAGAAACAGTTAACCTATAGAGACCACAATCCTGCAAGACCTGAGTCTCCCTCAGTTTACAAATGTCTTAGCAATCTACAAGAACGAAGCATTTCTATCAATGATCTAGCTTCCAGAAGGAAACGTAGGTACAATTAAATGTCCTTATAATCTGCAGCGTCCAGGAGGTTCCCAACTATCTTCATGTTAATGCCTTACTAGAGGGGTAAACAACCTTAACTTGACAATAGCAAGGCCTCTGGTATCCTGTGAGTCCTCTTTAACATATGAAAATCCTTTTGAAACTTCCCTCTTTCCTTACCTTCCCCAACCCCACAGTATATAGTTAGCCACCCCTCACAACTCGGGGCAACAGGTCTTTCTGCCCACGGATCCTATTCTTGTGCTTTAATAAACCACCATTTTGCACCAAAGACGTCTCAAGACTCCAACCCACCTAACCTCACCGATATCCCACAGCCTCATCATTTCTGAAAGATTTTGTGGAAGACTTGTATTTCATCTTTGAATGTTTGACATAATTCACAGAGCCTGGGGTTTACTTTGTGGGATTTTTCTTTTAAGTTCCTTTTGTGTAATAGACATTCAGATTTTTGTTTCATTTTGAGTCAGTTTTGGTTTTACTTTTCAAGAAGTATTTCCATCTCAACTAAGCTGTGAAATTTCCTGATAGAGTGTTTTCATAAAATTAACCTATTTGAACATCATTCCTAATTTTGGCAACTTATGTCTTTTATTTACTTGATGGGTATAACGAGAGGTTTGTCAATTCTGTAAGTGCTTTCAAAGAACTAAATTTTGGGCTCTTTTGCTTTCTGTTTTCTATTTCGTTTATCTTCGTTCTTATATTTATTTCCTTTCTTTCACATATTTTGGGTTTATTATGCTTTTTTTCCCTAGCTCCTTAACTTGGAAGTGTAAGTTATTTCTTTTGGATTGTTCTTTACTACTATAAGCATTAAAGCCTCTGAACTTCCTGATAAATTTGCATTGTTTTAGCTGCAACACACAAATTTTGAAATATTGTTATATTATCATTTGGTTTAACTTTTTTCCCCTCTAATTTCCCTTATGATTTTTTCTTTACTTCTTTAGCCTGTGGAAATTTTAAAAAATTTGGCCGTATCTAGATATAAAAGTATTTCTATTTTATTTTCAAATATGATACTCTACATATCTTACTGATTTCTAGTTTAATTCCAATTTAGTCATAGAACATACTATTTATGCTTTTAATCCTTTTAAATATGTCAAGTTTTATTATATAGGCCAGTAAATAGCCCATCTTGGTGAAAAATACCATGGGAACTGGGGTAAAAAAAAAAAAAAGTATTCTGCAGATCTGGAATACAGTGTTCTATTGATGTGGTTTTGGAATATAGGTGAGGTCCAGTGGGGTGAAGTCTGGAGCCCACAACCAAGAAAGAATTCTTGAGATGTCTTTGGTGCAAAATGGTGGTTTATTAAAGCACAGGGACAGGACCAGTGGGCAGAAAGATCTGCCATCCCAGGTTGTAAGGGGTGGTTGATTATATACTATGGGTTTGGGGGAGGTAAGGAAAAAGGGAGGTTTCAAAAGGATTTTCATATGTTAAGGAGGACTCATGGGAAACCAGAGGCCTTGCCATTGTCAAGTTAAGGTTGTTTTTCCCTCTAGCAAGGAGTTAACATGAAGATAGTTGGGAACTTCCTGGAGAAACTTCACATATCCCACCCAGGNAAAAGAGCAATTACTTCAAAGGAGTTGATAGTATTATTCTCATTTTATAAGGTTTTACTTTAAAAAAAAATATTAATTGCTAAAAGATGGGTGTTAAAATCTCTGCATATTGTGGAGTTGTTCATTTTTCCATTTAGTTTTGTTTTTTGCATTGTGAAACTCTTACTAGTTGCATAGTTTTTATAGCTTCCTGCTGAATTGACTCTTTTATTGTTAGGAAGTGGCCAACTTTGTCTGATAATACTTTGAAGTCTCCTTTATCTGATATGAATATAGTCATTCCACTCTTCCCATGCTCACCGATAATCCGATATTTTTCCTTTCACTTTCATCCTACCCATATCTTCATACTTAAAGTGTGTCACTTGTAGATACCATATGCAATATGACAATGTGTGACTTCTGATTGAAGCGTTGAGCCTGATATTTAAATAATGATGTGGGTGGATTGGATTCTACCATCATTATTTCCTGTTTGCTCAACTGCTGCTTATGTTCCCCAATTTCTGCCGCCTTTTGGATTACTTAAATATTTTAAAAGTTGATTTTAACTTATTTATGCCCTTTCTGATTTATTTTGCCTTATTTTTAGTGATTGCTCCGGTGATTACAATACAGATTCCTTATTAAATAAAATTGAAACCACTTCACATAAAATGTAGGAAACTTGCTGTCTTCTGGATATATTTAGTATTCTTCCCCATCCGTTGTGCTTTGCTGGTTGTATGTATTAAATCTACTTAGAAACCTCACAAGACAATGTTGTAATATTGTGATTAAGAGTTGTGTGTATTTTAAATGAAGAGAAAAAATAGTTATTTTACATTATCCACTTACGTAACATTTATGATGCTGTTCATTTCTTTCTATCTGGTCATCTGAGTGGTCCTGTCATTTTCCTTCAAATTGAAGAATTTCCTATAGACTTTCTTGTAATGTGAGTTGGTATCTGAATAGGTCTTTATTTTGGCTTCATTCTTGAAGAATATTTTTGCTGGTTGTAGAATTCTGGATGAGGAGTTTGTTATAGTTGTTGTTAATGGTGATACTGTATTTCCCCCCCTTTCTATGCATTAAAGGTATTGTTTGGCTGCTTTCTTGAAGTAAAGGTCATTCAAATTGTTGTCCTCCATTATGTAATTTACCTTTTTTTCCCCCTGACTGCTTTTCCTTTTGATTTATGAGAATATGACTATGATGTGCCTAAGCATGGTTTTGTTCTATTTTTCCTACTTGATCTGTACTGAGCTTGTCAAATTTAAAAATAATGTCCTCCATCAAATTTGAAAATTTTGTCTTCCACAAAATTAAGAAAATGTTCTGTTAATATATGTTCAAATATTTTTTTCTACCCCATTCCCTCAATCTTTTCCCTCTGGATTCCAGTTATATTTTGTTAAACCTTTTGCTATTGGCCTGCGGGTCCCTAAGATGCTGTTATTTTTCAATATTTTTTTCTCTTCAAATTAGATAGATTCTGTTGGCTAATTTTATTTACTGAGCCTTTCCTCTCTCATACTCATTTTTAGAGTAAGCTTCTCCAGTGTGTTTTCATTTCAGATTTTTTTTCAGTTCTGTAATTTCCATTTGCTTATTTTTAATACCTTTTTGAGGTATTTGCATACCATTAAGTTCACCTTTTTGAGTGTTCAGTTCAGTGATTTGTAGCGATTGTACAGATTTATGAAGCCATCACCACCGTCCAGTTTCAGAACATTATCTCTCACCCTAGAGAAATCTCTACTGTCCTTTGCAGCCAGTCCTCATTACAGCCTCAGACCCAGGCAACTTCTCATCCACATTTCATCTCTCTTGCCTTTTTGGGCTATTTTGTCTACATGGAATATGTTGCCTGTTCATCTGACTTTTTCACTTACCGTAAAGTTTTTGAGGTTCATTCATGTTAGAATGTGTCTGTAGTTCCTTTATATTGCTGAACAGTATGTCATTATGTGGGTATGCCACAATTTGTTTATCCATACACTGGCTGGTACTCAGATTGATTCTACTTTTTGCCTATAATAAATAATGCTGTTATGAACAATCACATCTGGTAAGAGCTTACTCATCCATATTAGACACAGAATCTCCAGGCCAATAAAGTTTTAAGTTTTCTTAAGTCACTTGCCCACATCAGGTCAAATTGACATCGTCAGAGAAGTACACGTGAGGAATAATTGAAAGAGTAAATGCTCTGTTACTCTGCATTTAACACTTTATGATGTGAAAGGACTCTGCATCTATTTGAATATTGGAGTGTTCCAGGGACTAGAGGTTCTTGTGTTCGGGGCTAAAATCTGAGAATCACTCCGAACGCATTGTGAGAAAAAGTTTAGTCTCAGACAATTTACTAAGCAGATACCGCTAGGGGAAGCTATTCATCAGTAGGCATTTTTGACACTACGACTAGAGGTGAGTGAGAGGTGAAAGTCTCTCCTTGAAGCTTAGCTCAGAGTTGAAAAAAGAAAACATATTTTCGCTGCAAAATCAAATCAATTTAACATACGAGTAAGAACTAGTTAAGGATACCTAATTATAACTTTGAATTTATACTCTGTCCACAGCATTTGCTCTGATGAAATATCAAATTTAAACAATTAATAGTGCTTGCTAGAATTTCATTTAAATTGAGCTCTTTTAACATGATTAATTTTGCTATTAAAAGTTCTGGAAATATATTATTACTTCTAGAAAAAAACGGGGCATGAAAACTTCTACCCTGAATTCAGAAAAAGCATCCAACAAGAGTCCAATACAATCACAAACTTTGATGCTTTTAATATAGTAGCCAGCATGAATCAAAAGAACCACCATTCACAAAACAACCATTAGAAAAAAGTGCAGCGTTGTGAGATAGTAATATATGTATTTTTAAAAATCCGACTTTTCTAATAGTTTGCATGTGTCAACACTTTACCTGATTTCTCATGTACTCTTTAGAGCAGCTTGTGTCATGGACTCCACCGTCCTTGATTCTCAAGGGCCTTGTTACTCATAGACCTTGTATAACTTGTCTCCATCATTTGGTGAATTGATGATGGAGCCAGAACCCAAATCCACTCTTATGTCGCTCAAAAGTCATCATAACCCAGGGTATCTTACTTAGCAAGTCTGAGCTAGAAAGTCTTTGGATTATTGTATATAATTATGAATTATTCCTTCTAGAATTTTTAAAATCTGAAAGCATGAGAGAAAGATAGGATGTGGAATAATTCATATGCATGTGGAAATACTTATGCTGAAAATGGAATGCTGATTTCTGGATATAGAAGGGAAAACCAATGTGAAATGTGAGACTTTTCTGTACAGACTCAGCCGAACAATTCACAAATGTGTTCCTTCAGTCCATTCACGCATTGTGTGTCAACCATCTGTCCATTTATATTTGAAAATGTGTTTTTTCTTCATTTTTCTAAATGATACCCTATTTGCATTTTAAAATGAACTCAGCATGTAAGTTCAATGCCTGACATGAAATATATGCTCAGTAATCTTAGCTATTATTATAGGAGTAGCAGAGGTTCTATTAAAAGAATTTAGGGAGAAAGGCAGACGGGGCAGAATGGTAAATGAAGAGAATATCTACTAAATGCAGGGCACCCTGCTATGTGATTGCATATACATCATCTGAATTAATCTCTACAACCAAGTTAGGACAGTAATATCCTTATCTTCAGAGGCAGAACAGAGCCTAAGTTAAGAGAAGTTACACTATGGTTTTGTCTACCTTCTGATAGCATTAATGATCCAAACCCAGTTGAATTTGATTTGTAGGATTGTAAAATCCCTGTCCCTCAAACTGATACTAAGAGACTAAGATAGTTCTCATTTAAGTATTAAATTTTGAATTTCCTAGAAAGTTAAAAAGAAAAAGAAAAAAACGATACAATTACCAACCAAGAGAATCATACCACTTTCCGTGGAAATCATATTCTCTCCCCTGCCCTGTGAAATTCTGTTGAAATTAGTGAAGGGTCCTGAGCCCACTGTTTCTGTGGAATGGGAGGTACATAATAACTGGTGTTTCTCTGCAGATCTCTAGAGGTGTAAGTTACCCACTTAAAGCTTGGTCTGTATTCGAATGGCCAGTGTTTCTTATTTATTTTCCTCAAAGATAGATATTTAAGTTTTGGATTATACATTAGAGCTAGAACTTATTAAGGCAAAAAAATCAAGCAGCCTGTCTGAACAAGAAAAAACAGAAATGTAAGAAAATGGTGGATTCAGAAGCCACAACACAGAGACAATAACCATGACATTTTCAAGTGTGAAAGTAAAATATTCACTAATATTCTCATCCAACTATAAAGTGAACAGGTTCCAAAGACTAATTAATTTAATACATTAATAAGGAAACTAGCATATAATAAAGTTGGTTCAAAGGATATTTGCAGAGCTGCATATGTATAGGCATCAAAGAAAGAATATTAGAATACATTGCTCCATTCAAATACAAAACTGGTCCATGCCCTACATGACAACAAAACTAATATCTTTTTCTACTGGAAAAAGTAAGTAATTTCACAGTTTGGGCCATAATCAATAGTAAATGTCAAAACAAGCAAAGTACATTCCCATAGAGAAGTAAATAATCTTTGGGTGGGCTTGTAAGACAATGCTCCCACATGACTTTGAGAAGACATGAAGTTATCCTTTTGATTTCCCGTATTAAATTGCCATTTAAAAATAACCATCAGGAACATTTGGATGGCTGAGTCAGTTAAGCAGCCCACTCTCAATTTTGACTCAGGTCATGATCTCAGAGTCCTGGGATCAAGCTCCGCTTCTCTTGGCTCAGAGGGGACTCTGATTGAGGATTCTTTCTCTCTTTCCCTTTGTACCTTTCCCTGCTCGTCCTCACTCCCTCACCCCTCGAATAAGTAAATCTTTAAAAAAAATAAAATTAAAAATAAAAATTACAATCAACTAGAAATGAGCAACAGCAATTTCTTCTAGAATGCTCACATGTCCTCCACCTTTCCAGAGCTCCCTCCTCTGTATACATCTGTACTCTTTCCACTTGCATTCATTTAAGTTATTGATCAACATATGTGGATTTCTGTGTTTGCCAGCAATCAGCTGGAAGAAACTTAACCTTTGCCAACAGTTATTATGATCAGGAAACATACACATTTTATTTCACTTATATGGAGCCTCACATTGAGAGGAAGGAAACCCAATATCAAAGAAGTATATAATGTCAAGATCAGTTAGGAGCTGTCAGAATTCAGATTTAAACCACATCTGTCTGATTGTTCAGTCTACAATCTTTCCAGTATACTGTACTATCTTTTAAAGAAGGCAGAAGTGGTTAAAAGGTTTTAGTAACCTGAGCCCTTGGCATCTGTAGGAAGGTGGTGGCCTGGGGTGGGATGGGGGAGGGGAGAGGGGAGCACCTTATCCAGCCCTGCCCACCCCAATCTAAGTTAGAACTTCATTTGCTAAAGGATAGTAGGTACTGTCAGACTTTAAAAACCACAGGAGGTTGTAATCAAATTGAAACCACGTGCCACAGATGAACAGTTGTTGTTCTGCTTTAAAACTTAGAATAGTTTCTCAGGAAACAGATGATAGGAAGACTCAAAGTTGCATCCATTTAAAATATTTGTTTCCTATGGACTCTGAGAAACAAACTGAGGGCTTCAGAGGGGAGGAGGTGGGGGAATGGGATGGACTGGTGATGGGTAGTAAGGAGGGCACGTGTTGCATGGTGCACTGGGTGTTATATGCAACTAATGAATCATCGAACTTTACATCAGAAACCAGGGATGTACTGTATGGTGACATAATATAATAAAAAAAATTAAAAAAATATTTGTTTCCCTCTGTAAAAAGATTGTTTACACTTTATTTCATGATTATCTGAAATATGTAGGCTTGCCTGACTTTATTATGAGTAAACATTAAATGTAGGTTAATAGTCCCAAGAGAGAAGCTCGAGTATTTTTCTGAATTATTCATTTGTTTTATACTTCAATCTTTCATGTCAGTAATGATCTATTGAAAGTTGTGCAGTTGCAACATCTTTTTCATTAATGTTTTCATATGAACAGTATGGATTCCCAGTCCTTCTCTGTTTTAGCATTATAATGTTCAACACTGTCTATTAACACGTCACAGTCCTCCATTTGATTACAGGCCCCTCAGGAATGAGCATAGATGCAATGCCAAGTTGATATTAAGAGTATTGATTTTGTTCAAATGAACTGAACTGAAAGGTTTTCTTAGCTTTGCCCCTAAGAATAAAATAGAGCTAAAAACCTAAGAGTAATCACAGAATTCAATAAATAAGGGTGGCTTTGTTAATAGGTTAGTTGATTGGTGAAATGCAAACATATGTGTGTAATCTAACAATTTTGTTAGGAGGTAATGAGGCTTAGTGTAAAGCACATGGGGTTCAAAGTCAGATTAGTTGTCACTAATTAACTTGGACAAGTTACTTACATTCATTTGTTTCTTCATCTGTGGTTATTTTTAATTTGCCCAATTTGCTGGGTCTGTGCTATGTGTTGGGACAGAAAGGTGAGCAAGAGAGACCTTGTCTCTTCCTTCCCTGGGCTTTCCAGGGAAGCAGATGAGGTCTATTTTTGTTGAGGAAGATACAGCATCACAGAAGTGCAGTAAGTGTCCAAGTGGTAGAGGCACGGGGGTCACGTGACTAAGCCTAGCGGTAGAGAGGGAAGACTTTCTGGGAAAAGACACAGCTGGGACTTGAGTGTTGAAACTGGGATTAGAGGTTAAGCTGAGTGGAGCAGGCAGAGGGATCAGTGGAGGCCACATGGAAAGACAGGACAAGGAAGATTTCACAGACAGAGGATTCCATTCTTTTTCCCACTTCCATAGGTCAGAAAGTGACCTTGCAGGCAACCCTGTAGCAGAAAACACAACCCACTCCCAGAACCCGTTATAGTAAAGAATTCCCTACTAAACATGGCACCCTTATAGCTGCCATCTTCAATTTGAATTGAACTCATTTTATCTTTGGAAAAAGGGAAACAAAACCAAAAGCAAAATATAGGGCTATGGAGGCGGGCTGGAGGGAAAGTGCTTTACGTACAATAAATAATTTAGTTTTTACCTTAACCCAGTGAGGAAACTGGCACAAAGAATCTAAACTTGCCTAAGGTCACACAGCTAGTAAGCGGCTGTGCTGGATTCGGATCCACACGGTCTATGCTCTTAATCACAATGAAAGTCTTACAGTACTGATCGTCCTCTGCTTGTGGGTGAATGTGGAGATGCGATGCAGTTGGGGCAGCTCATTTGAAAGACTTTGGGTCTGGGTAAGATAGGCCCAGAGTTTATATAAAGAAGATCTTAGCAATGAATTGTCAAGACAGCTGAACAACCAGGGTCATGCTTCTTTGCTCAGTGTTGGATTCTGCTGCCTCCCCACCTACCACTCCGAGAAGAGGCTTTATTCAGTGGACACAAGAGCTTCCCTGAAGGACATGAAGGAGAAGTAGTCTTCCTCTCTGCAATAACAGGGAGGCTTCCGATGTTTTACCCATCATAACCTATGAGGTCAGGACGACAAATCATTTTCCTTACACAAATGACAAAAAGCTCACAAAACGTACTTTCAGTAAGATCAAATAATAAACATGGTTCAGCTTTGAGTTTTGAGCTAGTTTAGTCCTAGCTAAGCAAACACTCTGTGTATTTCCAGAGTCCTGCAAAATGATTCATATTAAAAAAAAAAAAAGATATCCATCAGCAAAGAGTGTGAAACAGGATGCTGTTTAATATACTCTTACTTGTAGACTCACTATTGGTAAAGTCAAACTTCTGAGAAGTCCAATAATAAACTTACTTAAATTAAAGTGTTTTAAAAACCTGTTTACTGCAAGTCTCTGTTCCCTTCTCTCTGAATAAGGAGAGAATATGATTTCCTTAATGGAGTTTAAGGAGAAAGAATGGAGTTAGAAAAGAGAAAGGAAATTTGTGGCCAGACTCTGCCCCCAATGAGCAGTGTGACGTGGGTACATCCAGCCTGCTGCCTACCCCTCAAGTTTCTTATATTTAAAAGATGAATAATACTATCTATTCACTGAACTGTTTTGAGTTGGGCAGAATCTCAACAGCATTTCCTGGTACATCAAAGTCCCCTACTTTACCTTATTATTCCCTACATTCCTCTTTCATTCCTCTTTTCTTATGGCCACCTTTCTTCCCTTCCATGCCTTGTCTGCTTTTGTTCCTCAAAGCCCTGTCCTTCCGTCAATTAAACGCTGAATGTGATTAAAGAGAAAGGGATGATAGCCAGAAATGGAATTCTTTTAAAGCGACCTTAATACTTTCTCTACAAAACCCTTGAAAAACTGACCTGAAAGGAGAACAAGCAGGTCTGTATCTCTTTACCCTTGAAGATTCTTTCATTTCAACCATTTGTAAGGAGCTAACACAGCACCTCCCAGCTGTCAGCACGTTCTGCAACAGTGAGCACAGCGATCCTGTTCTCTCTCTGGGACAGATCACAGGATCCCTAGCTGAACCCTCTATATTTATATTTTACTTGACCAAGCTCTGGTGGAAGACTTTGCGTCCTTAAAATTGGGCAAAATGGAGAGGTTTGGAAGCATGTAGCCTGGCACCTGAAGGCCTTAAAATAAAGGGGGTGGAGGTCACCACATGAACAGAACTTAAAGGAAAAGTCTTTGAAAGCTTTTGATTTTTACCAGCTTATGTTTGTCCTTGGGTGATGAGTGCTTCTCTTGGATCCTACTTACATATATGCAAAATATGGGTGGAAAAGTAGAATCACTGTACAGGGAAGATTTTCACAGGAGAGTCACGCTGTCCAATGGTCAGTAAACAACTGCTTTTCAATGTGCCAACCCACCGCCAGGTTGCTAGTGACTACTAGAGATATGGTCTGGGCAACTTGAGTAACACAGGTAGGACTTAGTTTCTGGGCTAAGCCTAAAGTGACCACAGCTGAGACAGAAACACAAGAAGCAAAGGCTGTGGCAACCAACCTTGGTGTTACACAGATTTTCAATTGATTACTGGCTCTATACCCTTGGCCAGTTACTAACCACTCTGGACATCATTTCTCTCATCTGTCAAACTGTGATCATCATCTCTGCTTCATGGAATATCATGTAAATCCATGTAAAAGTAATCCACAGAATACTGGTAAAATGTTTCTGCTCAACTGGATTAGCTGGATGGAATGGAAAAGAAATAAGCTAGTGCTCAAATCACATGACATATTTGCCTGATAGCCACTGCTTTAATGTCTCCTGCAAGGGAGAGCCTAGTATTTTATTGTGGCCTACTACAATGTTACATTGTTATACATAGCTATAAGGAAAATGAACTCGAAATTATTCAGGCCAATATAAGCAAGGTATTTTAAATATGGACCCTTAATTATCATTTATTTTTTTACTCTTTATCTTTAAACAGGCTTTGAACAAAAATTCTATGTAACAGTTTGGTAAAAAACAAAATCATTTTTTGAATGAGTCAGTCCTTAGAATGGGGAATTAATTTTACTGTTGCCCCTGTTTCTATTAATAGTGAACACCTACATTGTGCTAGAAAATATACTAGATACAAAAAATGAAATATTGATTTTAAATTACTTTCTCAGGTTGCTGTTTGGGCTAAATATTAAAACACCTAGTTTACAGATAAAGAAATTGAAATTCAAAATAAAAGTAACTAATTCAAGATCATTCAGCCAGGAAGAGCCAACCTAGGATGTGAAACCAAACATATCTCCCTAACTCTTTCCTTTCTGTAACCCTTCTTGAATCATTTTTTCCATCTTCCCCTTCATATTAGCACCATGCCCACCTCATGCCTCTTGTGTAAGCACATAAAAAGCTTGCCCTCCATACCAGTATATTCCAAGATAACCTCTTTTGAAAGTCTGTTAATCTCCCCACACCAGGAGGAAACTCACGGACCCTCAGAGTTTAGAAAGGGACATCCAACTCTTCAAGGGCAATCATAGTTAATGGCAGCTGCTAATTACTGCTTCCGTTTCCTTCTGCATGAAAGGGACAAGGTCAAAGATTGCAAAGAAATTAAGATGATTTGCCATTGGGACGAACTCAGGACAAAGTAAACTCAGTGACCCAAGTGAAGACCATATGGAGTAATCCAAACACAATGGATGTGATGAATTTTTGTGAACACTGGCTACTGAGAGAAGGCAAGTGTGGTGATTCTTATTAATTTTCATTCACTCAAACACCATTTGCTTATGGCTTGTGGGAAGAAAACCAACGTTTATTTGTTCCTTCATTCCTTTCTCAAATATTTACTGAACAGTTACCATTGCCAGGCAGTGGCCTAGGACCTGGCATAAAACAATTACCAAGATAAACAAGTTTTCCACTGTCACAGGGCTAACACTCTGGTGAAGGGAAAACAGTCAATCAATTAGGATACAATGGGAAAATGATCAGATAGTAATAACAGCTATTAAAACAATTAGAATAAGATCATGTGAAATGAGAATGTTGGGACTACTTTATGTGAGATACTCATGGAAATCTGGAAAAGGGAATGTCTGGAAAGAGGCACCCAGGCGAATACTGGATGAAGAAACTCCCAGTCAGAGGGAGCATCTAACACAAAGTCCCTATAACAGGAGGAAGCAAGCCTGTGTGTTCAAGGAATTAAAAAAAAAAGTGTTTTGAGTGTAATGATCAAAGGGGAGAATTTTATGTGATGAAGTCAGAAACCTAGGAAACGCTGTGGGATAGGAAATTCACTTTTTCATAAGACATGGTAAAGGATGGGGCTGGTGATGTGGATGTGTTGGTCTATGGTATTGAAAGCCAAGGGACTGAATGAGAGAAACTAGGTACAGAAAAGGGCCAAGGACAAAGGCCTGGGGGTAGTCTCCCATTCAGAGACAGCGTAGGAGACTGAACAGGAGAGGCGGGAGGTAAGTCGACAAATTGCGATGTTAGTGAAGCCAAGAGAAAGAAATGTTTTAACTGTGGGGAGAGAAATCGGCCAGGCCCATCACTGCTGAGAGGAAAAGGGACAGAACAGTGAAGTGACCATGGGGGAGGGTTGCTAACTTTGACATGAACGATCTATGAGGATGGTGGAGATAGAAGCTTTGACTGGAATAGAAAACGTGAGAACATTAAGGGTAGGCAGAAGCTATAGACATCTATTTTAAGAAATTTTCTTATTAAATGAAAAGGCCGAGTCTGGTCATAGCTAGAAGAGAATGTAGTGAAAGGAGGGATTTTTTTTTCTAAACCATAGGAATTATATGGCAGGTTTTTATTTTTGTGGGTTGATATTATCTGGAAAGGAAGAAGAAACTATTGATATTCAGGAGGAAAGGGTAATTTCAGGAGCAAAGGCTTGGAGATAATGAGAAGAAATGACATCTAAAGCACTGTGGAGGGGGTGACCTTCAACAGTGTCTGTTCCACCTTCAGCACTTCTGATAGATGTAAGCCTCAAAACCACCCTATGTGGGAGATGGTATTCTCACCATTTTATACATAAAGAAATTAAGGAACTTGATCACTAAAATCCTACAATTATCTCTAATTCTCCCATCTCTGAATTCCACCTGCCCACATCAGGTGGGACATGGAATATCTACTCCATGTGGGAAGGTGTAACATCAGTGACCTCCAAAGACCTGGCTTCTGCCTGATCCAGCTGTGTAATCAGGTGCCACTCTGCTAGAGCAGCCTTGTAAATCCAAGAACACCAGACAACTTGCCATTTAGACTGTATCTTGTTCTTATGCAAATGCTGCCCCCGACACCCACATCCCCCTGTAGCAAATACACTGCCCATCTCTCTTCCATCTGGTTGGTTCCTGTGTTTCTCTCAAGACAACTCACGCATCCCTTCCTCTACCCAGGCATCACTGACTCTTATTTATGCTCCTTTGGTCTTTGTAATGTGATTGGGTGTTTATATTCCTGTGTCCTCAACTAAGCTGGGAGATCCTTGAGTTGGGAAACTTCTGCCCACCCTAGGACTGGACATGAAATGGGCACTTGCTAAGCATCTGGAAGGAGAAAAGGAAAGATGATTCATGCTTAGCACCATGACCAATGTATTCATTTAAGTCATGCAACTATTTGAAGAACCAATTTATCAAATAGTCTCATCACATTATGCCGTGGGGAATTGAGGACTCCCACTCTTTTATTCTGTGCCATTTGAATATCCAAGTTTCAACCCCATCTAGGGCAATAAACTGGGAAGAGAAGAATAGGAGTAACCTTTGAAAAAGAGATGGGAATCAACATCTTAGCCCAGGAGCAAATTGTTTTGCTATACACATTCTTTGAAGAACATTGGTCCCCCTGCCCTGTCCTGTGGCCCAAGACCAATGTAAAATGCATACTCAGCTGCTATTAAGTGGAGTTCACAAGGAGGAACATCACCATTTTTTTAACTTGAAGACATAAAACAAGTTTAGCTTCAGTTGAGCTTCAATAGTTTTGTAATATAAAAGGAAATTAGGTAAATTGTCCAGTGAATGTTAATAACAATAATCTCTCTTGCTTGTATACTCTATATTATTTTGCCATTCTTAAAGCAGTCTCATGTACCTATTTCAAGTAATATTTCAATAAATATCATGAGAATGAGAGTAAAGCAAACTGAGTTCTCTTCACAGGGCCACTAACAACTGTCCTATAAGCCACACGGGACAAGTTCTATAGTTTTAGTCCGGCAGATAAGAGGATAGAGGCTGAGGTTGTTGTACACATCTATAGCATACGCGTTTTGACTTTGGACACAGCCTTTTCCGAAACAGAGACTTAATTCACCAGAGCTGAGGAAAGTCACTGACAGACCTTCCATAAGTGGAAGTAGGGAGTCCAAAGAGCCAGGGTCCAAATATGTGTTACCATTGCATGAAGCAGAAACATTGGGTCCCTTAGAACTTAACATTATTGATGCATCTTCAAGAAAAAGTTCCAAAGGTTAAACAAAGGTCATCATTCATGACAGTAGGAGAAAGGTTTAGTGGAATTAACACAATTGTACCATCTCCAGCAAGAAAAATTTGAGCTGTCTTGTACCACTTCTAAGTCCATAAATCTATATTGCCCCCATTAAAGCATTATAGACACAGAAGCAAAGACAGAAACCCAGGGAGTCCAGCAACCTTTTTTATAGCAGAATCAATTAGGTGTGTGCTGTGCTTTTAAAATGCACCACTTCATATTTAGGAGCTTAAGGGGTGAATAACAAGCTCATAAAATGTTAATAACTATAATGACTATAGCTCTGACAACACCTTTAACAGTGTGGAAATGTCATGGGACCGGAGATAGTAAAATGCCCTTGGAAGAGTGCTTGGCATTGGGAGGGCTTGAGTGGACTGAAGAGGGACACTTCGATCACCCCTGCCCCCTGCCTTAGCTCCCTTGGACTTGGTGGAATATGAGCTCTGGCCTGGTCCTTTGGAAGCAACATCACGTCCCCTATTGCTCCTAAATAAACAGATGGAATTGCTCAGTGCAGGAGCAATGAGCCGGGAGTCAACATATCTGAGCCGTGATGCTTTCATGCCAGCAGCTCACTGGATGGATTTCAGAGGCTGTCTTATCTGAACCTCAGTATCCATGTCTTAAAAAAGAATCCAAAACATTCTTCATTTGTTTTTTTCAACACTAGGAGTTAAATGGCACTATTATCCCTATTTGGCAGATGTTAAAGTTTTATTATTTAGCCAAGATCACATAATCAGTGTCCATAATCTCTGTACTCCTCTCCACAGTGCTGCCAACTGAGGGGATTCTCAGTTCCCCTTGAGGGTGTAGGGTCTGTGCTTCTATGCACCACAGAGTCATTAATCAAGGTTAAACCAACATCTTCAGTTGGAGTGTTAGGAAGGGTTTTTGTGAAAATAATATCCACTTTTCTACACTAACAAATAGAATTTTTTAACTTTATAAGCATCTTGTTTGACACTTAAGAGATTCCATCTCAGCACTAATTCTCAAAATTCAAATTTTGATTCTAAAACAATATTATCTGACTGGCCCAATGCTACTTTGGTGGTAATATGAAACAAACTTCATAATATGGTGAGATGAAAACTATATCTCTTCTAAAAGTATACAGAGATTACTTTTTTAGAGTATTCTCTGGCTTAGAATGTGCGAGATAAAATCTAAGACTGGACACATTGATGAATATCAGGGGAAGTAAACACCTGTTTTCAGGAGCTGTAGCCTCTCCTCAGCTCAGAAAACCACAATGCTGTCAAGGGCTTCTCTGTTTGATAAATACCTGTTGACCCTGGAGTACGTAGCTCCAACAGGTGGGCTCTGTGGAGCCTTTGCCTGGAGGTCATCTGACTTCTCCCTCATCAGCCTTTTCCTACCTAGTATAGGCTTCATGGTCTCATTGGCAAGCTTTCTGGACGTGTCTGTGACAAGCAGTTTGGAACCAAGTTCGGAGCACTGGTGCTAGAGTCTGATTGCCCGCGTTGGAAACTAATCAGATACTAGCCCTATAACCTTTGCCAAGAGACTCGGTCATTCTGTACTTCACTTTCCTTTATTTGCCTTGCTGTCTGGGAAAATAATAGTACTTACTTTTCATGGTTGTTGGTAGGATTAAACTGAGTTAATCCACGTACTTAGAACCTGGAGCCCTTGGATATTAATTATACTGTGGAAAGAACATGAGCATTGGAATCTAACAGAGTTGGATTTAAAGCCCAACTCTACCTTTGTTAGTTGTGTGTTCCTGGGTAAATTCTCTTCCTGCTCTAAACCCTAATATCCTCATTTGTAAATTAAGCCCACTATTCCTATTACTTATCTTGAGGCTTGTTGTAAGGGTTGTGTGGAGTGTACATGATGGACTATCTTGAGAATGAGATAGGCAATGGCAGTGGCATTGGTGGCAGAGCAGCTGTGGTGTGGTAGGTGGTGTCAGCATCAGTGATGGGAGGGCAGAGGTGGAGAGGCGATGGTAGTGAGGGGTGGGAGTACTGATGCTATAGTCTTGGTGGTGGTTCTAGTCTTGTTGGCATTGGAGCTGGTGGGGGGGGCAGTGGTGCTGGTGATGAAGATGACGTACTTACCTATCTGTCTGCCAAGTAAGACTTAACTCATCCAGGGTGGTAAGGGATTCTTTCTCACCTTGGTGTTTTCCACACATGATCAATAGGCCCAAGTAAAAACCATGTTAAATATCTCATGCCAATTGATAAGATTAGAAAGAGCCAGGCCTGGGCTAGACTGGGTAATCAGCAGGTCCGACTCTGCTCCTGGATGCCCTGAGAAGAGTAGCATTTTGTATTCTGTATGGTCCAGAGGGGAGTTTTGCAACAGAATCTAATCCCCATCTTTACCAAAGGTCAAGGTTGTTTAATCTGATTGATGTTGTTTAAGATAAAGTATATGAGTAGTGACAGAATTTCATGGGAGTCACATCAAAACAAGTTTCCAGGCTGTGATGAGGAGTGCAGGGCATGCTTAATCTTATATATTAATAGCATGTAGGTGCTTTAAGGAGAGACTACAGTATCTTACCCCCACACCTCCCAGGGGCTATATCCTATTAATGTCCAAAATAATATACATGAAATGCTTTGGTCAAGATAGGCACATAGGAAGCTTTCACAGTATTGGCCAGTAATATTATTATTAACCATCAATATCCTTATCATCATTATCAGGCCTAAACAACTAGCCTGGATTTTAGTGCCAGACCCAAGGTCCAATCTCATTAAGAAGTGGGGATAAAATACAATGCAGTAGTGAAGAGCTCAAAAGTAGAGGTAACAGTGGCAGCAAAATGATATTGAGGCAGAAACTCCACTGCATAGACAAGGCCATCAAGGTATGCAGGGTGTACTGGAAAGCCGGCAGGCTGGAGATGCATGGATGCCGAGCTCTCCCCTGCAGTCCTGCATTCATAGGGCACATAGCAACCCAGAAAATTCAGCCTTCCCTTCGCTATTGTGAGCCCTTATGTTCTCTCTGCCCTGATCAGACCTGGCTGGACCTTAGGGTCTGTAACTGAACAAGGCTGGAAAAAACTGGGCCATGTTAGAGCTATGCCCCAGAAAAATACAAGCCATAGCCCAATTCTGGCAAGCCCAGAGACATGCCAACAGCTAAAGGTAAATGGGAAAACCCAAAATTATACTTTTAAATCAAAGCATTCCCCTTTTCAGCAAGGAAGGCAAAACTCCTGGCTGGACCCACAATATTACTTTGTGTCAAAGGCAACAGTCTGAGAAATGATAGTAGCAGATTATGAGTGTGCACGCCCCGGTATTTACTGCATTACTTACATGAACAGAAATATGATGTGGACCGTGAATCTTTTGTATAATATGCTCTCAAGATATCAGCTATAAAAGTGGGTGTGTGTTTACATATCTATACAAAATATTTGAACAGAAAGTACCGCTAGTGTTTAAAAATCTCAATATTAGCCAAAGTTGACCTTTCTTAAAATACGAAATAAACTTCTCAATTAAAAAATGAACTTTAGGGGTGCCTGGGTGGCACAGTCCTTAAAGCATCTGCCTCCGGCTCAGGGCGTGATCCCAGCGTTCTGGGATCGAGCCCCACATCAGGCTCCTCCACAGGGAGCCTGCTTCTTCCTCTCCCTCTCCCCCACTTGTGTTCCCTCTCTCGCGGGCTGTCTCTGTCAAATAAATAAATAAAAAATCTTTAAAAAAATGAATTTTAGATTTTGCATGTTTTTAGAAAGTGGCTTTTAGGAGAAATATTAATTCATCTTTAATTGTTCTCCCCAACCAACCCAACCCTCACTCCACGAAACATCACCTGGTTTTAAATGTACATCCTTTCAATTCACAATCGATGGTTTTAGAGTCTAGACAATGGTTAGCAAACTATAGGATGTTTGTTGTGAATAAAGTTTTATTAGAATGTAGTCATGCTCATTTGTTTGCCTATCATCTGTGGCTGCTTTTGTGCTACTGAGGGCAAAGTTGAGTAGTTGGGACAGACTACATGGCCTGCAATGTCTAAAATTCTAACGCCTGATCTTTTACATAAATTGTCAATCCCTGGTCTAGACCAACAATTCTCAACACTGTGTATTCAGATCACCTCAAGAGCTTTTAAAAGTCCCAGTACACAGGTCTTACCCTAAATCAATTAAATCAGTATCTCTGAGGGTGGAACCCCAGCATTTTTTAAGTACCTTGGGTCATTCCAATGTGCGACCAAGGTTGAGAACCATTACTCTAGCAATCCTCCTCATATCGCCAAAGCCTGTAGTACTGGGTAAGTAGAAATTCTCTTTGAGTTTAGTTTCCTATCGAATGGAATTCAGACTAGCTACCTCTAAGGTGGTTGCAGATGTTCAACATGCCATCTTCCATTCCTCAAAATAAATAAATGAATAGAGAGAGAGAGAGAGAGAGAGAAAGAAAGAAAGAGAAATAGATGAATACATACATACATACTTTATAAAAAGCCCCAACAAATAGCTATTCCCCTCCAATAAGTATTTTTCTCACAATTCTTTACATTCTCATTGCAGTGGAGAATCAAGCCCCCAGTAAGTGTTGATGTTCTTTCACACCTGCTGTAGGATCTTTCTCATATATGAAGGCTTTCTGAAGCCTCTGCTCAGAGTTTTCTGTAGGCAGCCTCCATAATAATGCAGACTATGTTGAAGGAGGGGACACAGATGGGGACTGGAGGAGTGCCTGCAGGTAGCAGAAGGCAATGAATATTCAAAAAGACTGTTGTTTATGTAAATCAGAAGATTCTTATATAATAATAATTGTGATTCTACCTTACAAAAATTTCCTTATAAACTATACTTCTATCTTTAGGTTATGGACCAGCTAAATCGGTGGGTCTCCAGAATGATCTGAACACCTTCAGAATCCTAACTATGGTGGGAGTGCATAACTGAGAAAATACACCACCTTGTGCACACACACACCTACACACACACAGGGGACATACACACAGAGGGATCAGGACTGAGTTTTAGTTCCATTTCTGCCATTTCCTATATCCTGTGACCCCAATCCGACTGGCTTATTTTTCTGAACTACAGGTTTTCCTATGTGTTTGGGTTTGTTTTTTTTTTTTTTTAAGTGTGATTATATAAAGTTGGATCACACAATTTCTGAGAGCCCAATTTGATGAATCTATGACCTTAACTCACTTCTTAACCCATCCTGTTGTTATTCCCTGGAGAAATGCCTCGAACGCTCCCTTTCCCCCATACACACAGACACGGGGCCTTTTGGCTTATGCACAGTTAAGTAACCAATCCATGTTTCATTTTACAGGTCTTCATTTGACAAGTGTTTGAGCCTTTTCTTGGAGATAAGCCTTGTTCTAGGTACAGGGAACCCCAGGATAAAAAAGATAAGAATAATGTCTCATGGAGCTTACATTCTTGTAGTGAATCTGAAATGCAAATCGCTAATAATAGCTTACATATTTCACATTATTTTTGTTCATCTTTATGGTAATGTAGTTGCGATGTACATTTTATAGATGAGGGAGTGGAGTCTTAAAAGAATTTTTAGAGCTTGCTTAAGATGCCAGAGTCAGGACTTTAACCTGTGTCCTTTGATTCTATGTCACATGTATGTTCCACTAGGCTTACTGACTCTCCCTTACCTCTATGCTGGTAACTTTTCAGATTAACGTGTTCTATTCCTCGAACACAGTAACACATTTCCCAATATGTTAAAGATTTGTTTCTCCAGGTTGCCTCTAATAACTTGGCAGAAAGCACAGTGCCAGGGAGAGGTGATGGGGACAGATATGAATGGATAGGATGTGGGGATGGAGCAAAAACAAAAATCTAAGAAGCTGAAGCTGAAGCCCCATCTCTGGCCTTTTCCCAACCTTTCGTATTCTGGGCTTCAAACATAGTGCATTGCTTATGTGACAGATTGTGTTTTCCAAATACCTGCTCTTCCAGAATGTTGACAATAATCCATCAAGACCCAGAATCCATACGGCTTCCCCTTATACCTGGGTGGGCCACTGTGACTTTCCCATCTACTGGATTTCTGAGATTGAGTTTCTCTTGGGATACCTACCTTTAGAATCTGGCCTCTCTCTGCTTTGACTTCTCTACCCTCCTGACCCAGCTAATTCCTATGCATCCTTAGATATCATTTCATCTGGGAAGCCTCACCAGATTTTCCAAGTTCGGGTTCAGTTTTCTCTTCTGGGAATCTGAACACATTGATGGTGGAATAGATCATACCATGTCTCATTGCCTGTTGCCCTTCTAGACCAAGAACATGTTGAAAGCTGGAGCTGCATGTTGATGGCATCTCCCGCAGCTAGCACACTGCCTGGCACAGGGTGAGCACTTAAATACCCGTCAAGGTAATGAACCATGTGAGTGCAGGAGAATCTGCACAACCGAGCAGCAGGCCAGGCGAAAAAGAATGACTGATTTTCATTCCTGCTAGGCTTAGTATTTATTCAGAAGTGGAGCAATGTCACCAAAGACTCTCATGCAGTCTGAGGCTTCATTAACAGAAGTTTAGGATAAATAATAAAGGAGGTGATAACCCTTTTCTATGAATTTTTGTCCCGAGTTCATCTACAGTATTGTTCATTTTCTCAAACCACCTTTTAATATATTCTTTTTGTTGTCTATTCTTAAGAGACAAAATTATATCTTGAACAGTAGTTTAAAGGAAGGAATATTTTGCCTGGAGAAGAAAAAACCTCAAGGGGGCCTGACTACATCATATAATCACTGGCTAGTTGTCCTATCAGGAAGGGGCAAGCTTGTGCTGTTTGATGAATACGTAATGCCCACATCAGGTGACGTTCCTGGAGGGACCTTCCAGCAAGCAAAACCATGTTTACCTCAGTCAGGAATGTGTGATTTAAAAGATAAGCAGTTTTATGTCTTTAGCATAACACAGGAAAACCTTCAGATTTAAAAAATGCTGTTGTATGTGTTGGGAATGGTAGAGAGTTGTGTTTATTTTTCATATTAATTAAGGCTTATTTTAAGCATGAATGACACTATAGTGGCAAGAAATTGGCCCTCTGATTCAGGGGTATGTTTGATTTCTTCACTGGAAGCATGGAGGTGAGAGAAATGCACCAGGGTCCTTGGGAACTTTCATGGATTAATTCTGCCAGTTCCTGAACATCAGCCCTTGGCAGGGTTCTACCTGGCTGCTAAGTGTGAATGCTCAGTGCATTAAATCATCATCTCTAATCCCTCATTACTATCCAAGTAAAATAGCTGCTTAGTCAATAGCAATTAGGCTGTCTATGTAAAGTGAGTACCATTAACCCTGCATTTTCTGTAATGTTGGCATTGATACAACTCTTGCCACTAGAGAGACTTGGAGATCCTTCAGACTAAAAGAATGAAGGGGTGAGGGCGCTGGTGTTGATTGGACATCTGCCTTGGGTCAGGCACTGCACTGGCACACTTAATCCTCCCATCACCACGTCTTGAGATTTTAGTTCTCATTGTCTCTATTTTTCAGTTGAGGAAGTGAGGCTCACAGAGGGCAAGTCATGACCCTGGGACAGCGCAGCTGGTAGGACTAGAGCTATGAGTTTAGGTCTACCTTGCCCCAGTAGCCTGTGTTCTTCCCACTACCCCACCCTGCCCTCTCTCAGCGGATGCTCCCCCGGCATCTGTTACACTGCACGTTGGGGAGTACAGACTACATGCTGAGGGAGAGAAGCAGAGAAGAAGCATGTGCACAAATATTGGAATCCATGATGGGAAGTTACAGAATATAAAAAAAGGGTACCATGAGGTGATGCAAGGAAAGTAAAGTTTGCTTCCATCGTGGGAAGATTTCCTAAAGGAAAATCTAGGAAAGTTAAGGGTCTTGGGAACAAATATGTAACTGGTGAGAAGAAACCTCAGTACTCGCAAATGATAATCACTCGGAGCCTCTGATGTTTTTCTCTTCCGGAGTGTACCTGAATTCTATTATTTTACCTCCTCCTCCTGGCCTGCTCCTTGGGGAAACTGAATGGGGAATTAAAAGACTGGTTTTCCTTCTCTCCTGCCTTAGACTTGGGGTCAGATCTTTTCAGACTTTTTAAAAAAATGTGTTATGCACTACTAAAGATACAAAAATCTATAAATCTATATAATGAACAACAAAACACCATTCCCTTAAATAAATAAAAATAAAAATAATAAAAAAAACTTTACTAGGATGGTTGAAGCCCTCTCTTTCCTTCCCTGATAGCATTTCCTACCTTCCCTTTCAAAAGAAAGTACTATCCTGTATTTGGTGTTGGAAATACCCATTCATATCTGTATGTGAGTACTGCATATGTATGTACAAATGTAGATACTTCATGTGTCATAGTTAGTAGGAAACGGTACCTTACTGTGTTATAAGCCTTTGTTGTGGGTATATAGGAATGAATTTGATATTTACACATTGATCTTATATCCAGAAACATTACTCTTATTCTAATAATTTGTCTGTAGATGCCCATGTGTTCCCTAAAAAAGTTGTGTGTGCGTTTATACATATACTTTAATTATATCCTGTTGCTGCTTATATTTCAATACAATTATAATCACATTGATGGCTTCAGGTGTAGTCCATTTTTATGCCATTTTATTGCTGTGTAGTATGTTCATTAAATATGCTATAATCATTCTTTTAACGGTCATTTAAGTTGCTTATGGCTTTTTATAGTGTTTTTAAGTTCTGTTTTTCATTTGTTTTAACTCCTGAACACTCTTACGTGTGACTTTGTATAAACCAGTGAGGGTTTCTCAGTCTAGTATATATGATTCAGAGTTTAATTGCTGTACATGAGTTCTTGTTACATCCTGTGTTCACCAGCACTTGGTATTGTCAGAGTTTTTAATTTTGACCCATCTTAAAGATGTAATATTATATCCAAAGTAGTTTTAATTCTCCTCTTTGGGTTTACCAGTAAGGCTTAAGATCTTTTCATTTTTTTTTCACGTTTCTCCTGATAATCAATTGTTCATATTTTTTTTGCCATGTTTTATTGAATTATTTGACAATTTATTTTTAATCCTTTTTGCATCCTAGATAATTATCTTGTGGCTTTCAGTGTTTTCTTTCCATGCAAGTCTATTTGTATTAAATGTAGTCAAATTTTACCAATGCTTGCTTTCTGGTATATGCAGTTTGTACCTGGTTTAAGAAATCTTTTAAACTCTGAGGTCAAAAAGATAGTCTTCTGTATTTTCTTTTAAAGTTTCCTTCTTATGCATTTGTATTTTTGACCATTCTGCAATTGACTCTTATACTACAGATGAAGTAGACATCCAGTTTCATTGTTTTCCCAATGTGTGGGCAATCAGCCCAGCAATGTGAGCGCTCACTCATCCATCCTTCACCCCTATCCAGCAGTATGTCAGCTTTGATATATGCAAAGTTTTCAGGATCTGTGATTCTGGGGACTTTTTTATTCCATTGGTCTGTTTGTTTTTCTGTACCAATTCCATAGTCTTTGAGTTATTTTAGTTCTATTATAAATTTTGATATAGCAGAGCATATCACTTACTTTACAGTAAAAGAGTCATGAGGCGCTCACTCACTATTCTCTCTTTCCCCAGTGGGACAGCTCTGTGCTGTGCCACCTTGGGAAAGGGGTTAGGAGGGACTAACAAAGTTCTTTTACCTTCTTCAATGTCCAGACTTTTCTTTTCTTTTCTTTTCTTTTCTTTTCTTTTCTTTTCTTTTCTTTTCTTTTCTTTTCTTTTCTTTTCTTTTCTTTTCTCTTTTCTTTTCTTTTCTTTTCTTTTCTTTCTTTCTTTCTTTCTTTCTTTCTTTCTTTAATTTTATTATTATTACTTGAATGGAGTACTAGAATCTCTTCTTGGAAAGGCTGGAATTCTATAATCTCTCTTATCTGTGGGTGTCTGCCCAAATCAGCACCCTCCTGTTCCCCCCCACCCTCCAAGCAGGCTGAGAAGGCTGTGGCCATTTTTCAAGCTCTTGCTAGTTCTGCAGCTTGCAGAAGTTTGGTCTTTCTGCCTGTTACCCAAGGCTCAGGTGGATAAGCCTCCTCCCAAGTCCCTTGGCAAATGATGCTGGTTCCTACAACTCCCACAGAAGTACTTTTGATCAGCAGTAGATGCCTACTTAAGAAGGGGAACAAAAAGGCCACCATGATGCTGATACCACTCCTCTTGATATTTTAGATGTGTCTCTGATAAATAGTGTCCTGGGCTGAGTTTTATTTTTGTGAATTTACACGGACAAGTTATAATGGTTTCAATATTACCATTTATTGTGATTACTGATATATTTTCATTTATTTATATTGCTTTGTTATTATTTTGATGCTTTTTATGGTTTTATTCTCCCTTAATGTCATCTTTTATTTATTCCTTCTGCTCTCGCAGATTTACACCCTATTTCTACTTTTAAATGTTTCTTGTACTCAATATTTTTACCTTCCTCCAAAAGTTTAGATTACTTTTAATGTGGACATTCACTTTTGGGTGTGCCAGAAAGGCTCCCTGCCTCCCATATTGTTGTTTTATATTCTATTTTTATCTTTTTTTTTAACCACTAAAGTTATACATTTTATTATCTTATACAATTACCATTTACTAATTTGCACACAGGTGTAATCATTTACTTGGTTACTATTATGTCTTGCATCTCAAGTATTTCCTTTAGGTTTAATCTCCTATTTACAGTATATTCTGCATTCTTGAGTTTCTCTAGTGAGGATATATTGGTGGTCATTTTCTGTTATTGCTCATTTTAAAAAAAAACATTATTTAACTCTTTTCCTTTAAAGATAGTTTTGTTGATTACACAATTCTAGGTTGACAGCTGTTTTTTCTCAAAGCTGAGATCTCCTCCTGTCTTCCGGCTTCCATTGTTGTCCTTAAATCTGCTATTAGTCTTATTATTCCTATGCTCTTTTATTTTTTCCCTGACTACTTTCAGGATCCTTTAGTCTTTAATGTCCTACATTTTCCCCATGATACATTTGAGTATTTGTTTTTATTCATCACTTGAGATCTTTTTGTTTTCTGATTTGAATGATGTATTTTTAACCAGTTTCAGAACATTCTCACCTGTAAAATAATATTATATTGCCTTTTGGAAATTCTCCTTATTCTCTTCTGAGTCTCCTATTGAATATGTTAGTCCTTCTCATTGTGTTGTCCATGTCTCTTAACTTTTTCATTTTAGTTTTCATTCATGCTGTATTTTGTATAATTTCTTAGACATCTCTTGAAATTCACTATTTCTTTCTTTATTTCTACTCTGCTCTTTAAGCTAGATATGGAGGCCATTTGGGATAGGGAGTGTGTATGTATCTTTATAAAGATTTCATTTATTTATTTGAGAGAGAGAGAGAGCATGATGTTGGTGGTGAGGGAGAGCAAAGGGATAGGGACAAGTAGACTCCATGCTAAGCATGGAGCCTGATGCAGGGCTTGATCTCACAACCCTGAGATCATGAGCTGAGCCAAAATTGAGAGTTGGATGCATAACCGACTGAGCCACCCAGGCACCCTGAGAGTGTGTATATTTTTAAGTGATAACTTTTTCACAGGTGGTTGCTCTATATAGTTCTTTTCAAATACTTTGAGTCACTTTTGATAATCATATTTCAGTTTCAAGTTTTTGGCTCATATTTTATTTCTGGTCTCATTTTAAACATTCATATATTCTGTATAATAATTCACAAAACGTGGAGTCTCTGGTATCTCATTCTGCGGTTTGCATTTTCCTCAATCTTCGTGGCTTAATTTCAGGGGAATTTGTGTTAATACTACCACCAAGAACTCTAAGGCACCATAAGCCCAAGATTACTTTTAATACATTTTATATTTGAAATTTCACAAACCACACAATGTAGTTTCAAACTCCAAACCTGCTTGAGGTATGGCCTATAGTTGTAAATTTTCACTGAGACGTATTTCCTCCACCTTTAGAGTTAGTGCCAATAAACAACTATTCTTATGACTTTCCTTTGTTGGCAGGGTTTCCCCTCCTAAAGCATCTTTTAATGTAGATATAGCCTTTGAGGTTCTCAGATACATGTAGGAGTCCTTAGTTTTAATTCTTCATCCTCTGTGGGTCTAAAGCCATTAAGGGGCGCCTGGGTGGCACAGCGGTTAAGCGTCTGCCTTCGGCTCAGGGCGTGATCCCGGTGTTGTGGGATCGAGCCCCACATCAGGCTCCTGTGCTATGAGCCTGCTTCTTCCTCTCCCACTCCCTCTGCTTGTGTTCCCTCTCTCGCTGGCTGTCTCTATCTCTGTCAAGTAAATAAATAAAATCTTTAAAAAAAAAAAAAAGCCATTAAAACTCAAGACACTAGCCGGCTGGTCTTGGCAAATGCCCCCAAGCCAACCACTCAGCACTTATTTAAAACTGTGGTTTATCCTCTCTCCATTTGTGGTCTCTGGAGGTTCTCTTGTATGCATATGTAAGGGAGAGTGCAAGTGCCAGTGAGCTTGGCTATAAACTAAAAAAATGTTTGTTATTAATCCAGTGTCTAGTATTTTTAGAAATTTCAGAAAATCTTGTCTGCCATTTTACTGGAAGTATTTTTTTTAATTAGCTAAGATAATGTACTTTTAATTTGAATCAGTGTTTACAGTGCAGGGATTCTGTAAAAATTAAAGAAGAATTTATCTGGAAATTTCTTCATGGAATTCTATCATCTAAAAGAATTTGGTTTCTCAGTTTTACCTGGAAAGGGAAGAGTGTGGCACTTCATTAGTAAGCTTCATTCAGAATTTGGTTTAAATGTCACTTCCTCAATGAAGTTTGTCTGATCTTTTTTTTTAGTAGATCCCCCACACACACACATTATTATTATCTGTCACACTCTGTTCCTTTTATTTTTTAATATGCTTAAACTATTTGTTTGGATTTTTGTCTATCATCCCTTCTAGACTTCAATAGACCATAAGCTGCAGAAAAGCAGGGATTATAACTGTTTTATTTACCACTGTTTCACTAGTACTTTGGAGAATATATGGCCCATAGCAAGAACTAAATAATTAACTGAATAACTGAATAAATGAAAAGATACTTTTTAAACAACATCTATCTATTCAGTCTTTGCCAGCTCTTTCCCTACATGTTTTGTAAACATATGAATGAATAAAGGGAATAAGAAAGTCTGGCACAAGAATCATTACCATTTCCAAATGACCTATTATAAGCTAACTTAATAATAATCTAAAGTCGTTTCCTCTGATAAAATCTGTTTTTTATACTTTGTGTCAAGTTACCAAAATGTAAGTTGGCACAACAAATTATACTTCAAGCCAATATCTTTCTCTAAATAATTTCTAAATTTGAAGTGGGAGCAAAAAATGATGTTTCTGGAAAAAAATCTTTGCTGTCGTTGTTTGTTGTTGTCATGTTAAAGGTGTTTATTGAGCGAGTACCCTCAGTTTTTCTTTTTATGCTATCACTCTCCAAACCATTGGATGATTAATAGTGGCAAGGATAATCATAACAAAACATTTATCATTTCAATCCTTACAGTCAGATTCTGTTGTTAGTTCAGCTGGTGTGTGCCCATCATAGATGAGGAAACACTCAAAGAAGTGTAGTTACTTGTCCAAGATAATAGTAAGTGACTGAGGTAAAATTGGTTCAAAGTCTTTTCTTCTGGACCAACATTCACTCCAGTACTTTACAGCAGGAGTATCAACCAAGTGGCCCCAGTCCCTGAATGTTGTACTCTACAACAAAGATGGCCTGTTTGGGGGCAAGAGTTGATTGAGTTGTAGACCATGCTTAACAACACCTGGCTGCCATGTGCACAGAAAATTCCATGAATTCAAGGCAAGGGAAAGTTAGAATACTGTACTTTTCCCTGACTATGTTACCCCTCACGGCTGTCTATTACCTAATATCACAGAGTTAAATTCATGGAAAGGATGGAAAGAGAGGATGAAAATGAATGTGTATTTCAGTAAGGGTTCTATAGCACATGTGCAATCCAGAAATTGCCCTAAAAAACTAAGAGAGAGAAACAGTAGGAATAATATACTTTGTGCAATGAACTATGTTCTCTGCTATTCGTGGAATGGTTGGATTTTATCTATATGTAAAAGAATATAAGGTAGAAAACATTAGCTTTATTCATAGCTAGGAAATTGAAACCCAGAACCATGGTTAGCAATGCTCCTGTTGTATAACTAACTGGCAGGTGGTAGAGCTGGGATTTAACCCAGCTTATGTTATTACTTCATGTGTGGCTGGCATTATGTTGTGGGTATCATCTAAAAGAGGAGAAGGGAAAACATGAAGGAAAGAAGCTTGATCTTCACCTTAGAGTCCAGGAGTGGAGGAAGAAAAAGACTTTCCTGGGCTTAATGGTGCCTGTCAACATAAATTTATTGTGTCTACTCTGGCCCAACAATATGCAAGATGCTAATAGGGATGAAGTCATCTTCTGATCTCCCATTGCACTTTGTCTTTGCCTCACCAGCATCACTGAGTACTGTGATATACTGATTTATGAGAAAAACTTACCTTTATGTAGCACTCTATTCTTCATAAAGGACTTTCAGGGATTATGTCATTTGATGTAATTTATGAACATGCTTTATCTGTTCTACCAGACAGTTACCTCCTGCGAACTATGTCTGATTCAACTATCTCCCCAGGTTGACCCTCATAGTCCCAGTCTTAACTGAGCAAAGGAAATTGCAAATAATAGGTATTCCAAAGTCTGGAATTGGTGGTTTTGTTTTTGTTTTTAGGTTTGTTTGTGCTCAAGAAATAGCAAGTAAATAAGTGTTCATGGAATTTTATAATTGCTTCCTCCCCATGCAGTGATTTCTCTAGACACCATGCTCATCTCTATCTGAATGCAAGTCCCATCACAAACAGTATTTCATCAACCATTTCAGACCTCTTTGGAGATAAGCAATGACCTAAGCCCTACCCAAGTCAACCCCTCTGTTTGAGCAGCATTCTGCTGTAGTGTTGACTAGAGGCCCTTTTATCCTAACTCTGTTCCCTTTACTACAGGCCTGTGTCTCCCCAGGCTGTTCATAGTTATGATGAAGCCACGGTGGGTGTCATGCTTTCCATGGACAGTCTGTATTTTGCCCTGGTGGCAGTGGCTATAGTAAATGTAAATTTCCAAGTATCAAGGAGCTTGGGCTTTCCATCTACTTTGCAATTCCAGGCCTAAGCATTGAACTGGAAATTAATAGTATTATGGACTGAATTGTGTCCCCTCCCCCAATTTCATATGTTGAAGCCCTAAACCACCAGCACCTCAGAATGTTGGCAGTATTTGGAGATCGTGGCCTTAAAGAGGTAGCTAAGTTAAAATGAGGTCATTGGAATGGTTCCTAATCCATTCTGACTAGTGACTTCATAAGAAGGAGAGATCAGAATATATAGGAAACACCAGAGATGTGCGCTCATGTGTGCGCGCGCGCACACACACACACACACAAAGGGTCATTTGTATATCCAGCAAGAAGGTGGCCATGAGGGGCACCTGGGTGGCTCAGTTGTTAAGCGTCTGCCTTCGGCTCAGGGCGTGATCCCGGGGTCCTGGGATCGAGCCCCACATCAGGCTCCTCTGCTGGGAGCCTGCTTCTTTCTCTCCCACTCCCCCTGCTTGTGTTCCCTCTCTCTCTGGCTGTCTCTCTCTCTCTCAAATAAACAAATAAAATCTTAAAAAAAAAAAAAAAGAAGGTGGCCATGGGCGAGCAAGGAGACAGGCCTCAGGAGAAACCAGACCTGCTGACATCTCGATCTTAGGCTTCTAGTTTCTAGAACTGTGAGAAAATACTTTTTAGTTGTTTAAGCTGCCCAGCCTGTAGTAATTGTTAAGCAGCCCTGGCAAACTACCACAAAGAGCATTCGGTAGAAAAGCTCAGATGTAATTTTTAATAATCGAAATAAATCTAATATTAAAACCCTCAGCTGTGTGATTTTTTTTTTGCCAGTCCCTCTCCAATGCCTCCATGTAAAAGCAAAGAAGTGGTAAACATAGACCAGATGGCATAGAGTATAAAGCAAGAACTAGGGCAGCTCACTGATAAAGAATAATGAGAATGGGCAGGATCAGGGAAGAGATTCTGGAGGTTACACTTAAGCTGAATCTTATTTGATGGATGGAATTTGCAGGAAAGAGCAGCAGGTCATATTGAATAAGAGAAAACCACGGGCACCTTTGTCTTTCAGCACTTACTGAACAGTAGACATTCAGTGCTTAATAGTTGAAATCAGGAAGACTGAATGACTGAGAATGGGAGTCCTTCTAATATTATTAAGAACCTTATGTGTGCTGGGCATTATGCTAGACACTGGAGGTACACAAATAAAAGGAAAATAATCATTGCCCATCAAAAATCCACAGGCAAACCAGGGAGGCAGGCACATCAACAACTAATAATTATGCAATATGATAAATGCCAAAACAGTGCTGGGGAAGTGAAAAGAAAGCCAGTAACTGGGGCAAAGCAGGGAATGCATCCCCCAGGAAGTGGCTCATAAACAGGACCGTAGGGAACAGCCAAAGATCAAGACTTTGTATGACAGGATTCCTTGGACAAACACATTCTAGGTAGAGAGAGCACAGCAGGTCTCCTATTCCAAGATGCAGATGTGTCTCTGGGAGAAGCAAGATAAAGGTTTTGTAGACTATTTTCTCTCCAGCCTTATTTTTTCCTTGTTTGTGCTTATTTAGCTGGTATTTATTTAATTGGCAATATAGTTTCCCAAAGATTATTCAACCAGAAAATTCATTAAACTCTATTACAATGACCACACAAATTAATAATATCTCATTGTTCTGCCTAAAAAGAGATTTGCAGCTTCGCCTGTGCATGTTTTTTTTTTTTTAAACAATTACTGGACAGCCTACTTAGAAACACCAATTATAATAAACGTTTAATTCTTCACTTAATCAGTCTTCTTAGATTTGCTGTTTCTTATCTGTGAACCAGTCCTGCCTTTCTTTTGATTCCCTGCTGCTCCTCGGGAAGATGTGTGCTCAGGAGACCTGAGAATTAATGAGACGTTCCTTAAGGACGTTTGTGGGGCTTGCTTTTTTTTTTTTTTTCCCTTTGGCTAAACCATTTTCTTAGTTGATGGAAGAAAAAGCAAGACATATGTGCTGATCCTCCGGGAGATTCTGCCAGGCTTTTCACTCTGCTCAGGAAGCATTTTTGGAGCCAGGTGTGTTCAATTTGTTGCAGGCCAGTACTTTGGCTTTGGCGGGAGGGTGGGTGTCCGTAGAGAGCGATGTTTTGACAGACTGTTTACTGCCACTTGGGCTATACCTGCAGGCTGTCTGGGAGCAGCTGGTACAGAGGGCCTGCTTATTTCCATCATCTCCAGTCACGTGGATAATTAGTAAGACTGGCCCCAGGCCAAGTGGCAGAAGCAATGTTCTCTGTGGTCCCTGCTGCTTCCCGGGGCCCCTCCCGTGCCCCTCAGGCACGTCCTCCCGCCACCTCCTAACCCCAGGCTCAAGGAATTCAGCACACAGAGGCAATAAAGAGATGGTGTGAACCAACCCCAGCCTAGCCTTAAGCAATTAGAGTCTGGTGTACTGAATACCTGCCTTGATATCAGAGCCTATTTTGGGGCCCTTTTTTTTTTTTTTAACTATTAGAATGTGTGTCCTTATTTTGAACAGAAATGCATTCATTTATTCAGTATTTACTGAACACCTACTATGTTCCAGGTACGATTCTGGTTTAAGAGGCTCTCGTGGGATAATTTAACCCAAGAGGAAAAGAGCCGCATTTCCTTTATTCCTCTCACATGGTGCTAAGTCCCCTTCCAGGTTTTGTATATTCATTGTATTCTTTGGTTTTTCACTTGCTGTTGCTCAGGGATTCCCTCAGCCATAAGCCTCTCCCAGACTCACTCATCTTGTCTTCTCTGCTTCTCACATGCAAACCACGCATCACCCTTCCAGTGCAGGCTGTGAGGAGCAGCAGAATTTCGTCCCTCAGTAGTGTTCACTGCCCTCTAGCTACAGTGCCTTTCCCTCTTTGATTTACCTGCTGAACCCCTTCCCCTTTCTCTGTTCACACGTGTCTCTGGCTGCACCCTGGCTTCCACACAGGGTCGTGACACGTTCACCTTTTGCTATTAGCACCTGGGCTGTGACTGACATATCAGGGCTCAATCAGTGTTTATCCACTTACTGTACAATTTTCTTTCAGATCAGTGGAAGGCCCTTTGAGATCTGTAAAGGGAGCTACCATGAGAAGATGCTCACACTACACCAGGGCCATATGTACTGGCAGCTCCTAATTCTGCCCAAGCTTCACCATGGCTTCCAGTGGCTTCTAGGTCTTCCAATTTTGTATCCTCCTCTTTCTGATACCAGTCTTTCTCAACCAGGGGCCCTATTAGCATGTTAGCTTTCTCTGGTCATTCTGCTCCCCTTCTCTGGGTGTTTGGTGAATTGGGACTAGCTTTCCCCACACCACACTAAGGTCCCAGGACTCTACGTCTGCCATGGAACCCATCTGACTAACCCCACCCTCAGCCTGTGCTAGTCTATTGCTCATGTAAAGCCTGGGGCATAGGACTTTCATCCAGTTCCCTCGGCACACACCAAGAAGACAATTGCAGTAGCATCCACTCTAGAACATCCTGGAATCTTATCTGGAATTTCTTTCTCCTCCTCCTCCCCCTCCTCCCCCTCCTCCTCCTCCTCCTCCTCCTTCTTCTTCTTCTTCATAGATTTAATTTGTTTGAGAGGCAGAGCACGAGTGGGGGGAGGAGGAGAGGGAGAGAGAGAAGCAGGCCCCCCACCGAGGAGGGAGCCTGACGTGGGGCTCAATCCCAGGACCCTGAGACCATGACCTGAGCCAAGGCAGATGTTTAACCGACTGAGCCACCCAGGTGCCTGGCTTATCTGGAATTTCTATGGTTTGGCCCCCCATTGGTCTCTCAGAGCATCTAAGTTTCTATCATCTGCCTTCCAGTCTTCCTTGACCACCTACAGGTCCCCTTTTCTGTGGTTCATAGGGAGAAACTGCATTCTAAGCCCTCTAGGCTCATGACTTTCATTTCTTTGTTTCTTTTTTCTTTTTTTCTTTTTGGTTCTGCTGTTAGCAAAATTCTGCTTACAATCTCAGAATTCTGTATTCTAATTCATTTTCCTTGTGAGTAATCTCTATTATCCTGAGTTCACTGCCTGTAGAACACTTGCCCTGTTGCATCTGAGTGAGCAACAGTAAAAAATAGGGGAAAAGATTGTTTACTGTGACGGCAGTGGTCACCATACAATAGGCAATGTGCAACAATTACTGATTTTCCTCTCAAGGAAATCAGTGCTGTTAGTTTCCATCTGTGAAGTGATTAAACTTGAGTACATATTCAGTCTAGAAGTTAGAAATTGGTGGCCCACAGACCAAAGTTGGACTGAACACTTTTTTTCCCCAATGCTGAGTTTTAAAATTTTGTATTTGAGCCATGTGGGTAGACTCTCTACTCTTTGGTTCACTAAGGCCCCACGGCTTCCTCTTGTCACATAAAACACGTTCATGACCTTCCCCCACCTGAAGACATTTTAGTTCCAGTAACACTCCAAATTGTACTGGCTCTTATCCAAACCTGTGTCCAGAGGAAATCTATCCCACTGTAAAAGCTGACCCAGTTATGTCTTAAAGTCCTCAGTTGGAAGGGTGTCACGTGTGCTCAAAGACTCATTTTTTGGCTAGTCACTGCATGGCTTTTTGGCACATTCTTCCTCATCCAATCTGCCTGTCTCTCTACTGCTGATCTTCTTTGGCCACAGTGCCATTTGAGAGTAACACATGATTTTCCCATCCCTATTTTTCTTCCAAAAGTGTTGTTAACCAGTGATCCCAAAGTCTTGCATCCACAAATCCTGCTTTCCTATGCCCAACATAGAAATGCAGCCTCGAAAGGCCTACCTTTGATAATCTGCTTGGGCAAATACTTGCACATAGGCCTCAAGGCCAAGAACTTCATCTCTGCTAGCCGAACATGGTCATCTCCTTCACTGTTGGCTAGGAACCCTTCCTACTATAACCCTTGCATGTTTATTTTCTTTTCTGAACCTCATTTGTCCCTTCTCTGGAAGGGTTGATCATGCCTCCATCCCCAGGCTGTTGCCAAGATTATATGTGGTGCTATGTGTGAAAGTACCCAGCAAGCTGCAGCATACTGTACAAATGTTAGGTCTGTAGGTTTATGAAGCCTTCTGTTCTCAGCTTCCACTATTTACCAGCATCTCATGTTTATTCATGTTGTGGTGTGTGTATCTATTTTTCCTCTTAAAAAACAAACATGATATTTTAAAGTTGAAAGCCTAAACAAATCCATTCAAATTTGCATAGCTCTTAGGTTATTAGATTCTTGGTAAGCGTCGTAAGTCTTCCATGTGTATCAATTTTCAATTTAATTCAACTAACCAGTATTGAACACTTACTTGTGGACACATGCATGTGTCCATTCTCCAAAATCATTTAACTGAATCTAGATCACATTGTATTTTACTATAAACAGAAAATCTGAGAACACATTAAATGACATGAGCCACAGCTAATGCTGAATATATCAGGCTTCAGCCTTCGAAAAGCACATCCTGTGAACACTGTTTGAGTCACACCACCTAGACTGGAGCCTAAGCTCAGCACCAAATCATTGTGTAACCTGGAGGATGCTGTGTAACGTTTTGGAGCTTCAGATTCCTCATCTAGACAATGATAATTGAAGAGGATGTTATACTCTAGGTTTATGGTCAACAATAAACAAGATCCCATATGCAAAACACCTGATGGATTTGAAAATCTCTTTGTATGTAATATTTTAAGAAAATTGATATCGCACACAAGTGATTATTTAAAGCTTTACAAGTATTTCTCATTTCGTATAAAGATTATTGTCAGGACCGAACTTGTCTGTTAGGTAATTGCTGAGACATGCTGTTTTGCATTGCATTCATCTGGATCCTCTAAGAAGCAAACCCCAAGACCAGATTAAACATACAAGAACGCTATTAGGGGAGATGTCTGTGTGAAAGAAAACAATGAGGTCAACAGGGAGGACTGGGAGAGCTAACAGATAGCAAGGCAAGTCTGTGACCCCAGGTGAACAAGAGAGGGAGAGACGGTTGGATAAAAACATCCTAGACTGCCATGTGATGTAAGTCAAGTCCAGCAAAGCCACTGGGGGGCCCTCAAGCCAAAGTCAGTTTGGAGGAGGAAGAGACCCCATCCCCCAGGAGCTGGTATACCTTAGTATCCCCGCTGAGCTCAGCCCTTGACCCAGAGAAGCCCATGGGAGGTGTGGCCTTGGCACAAATCCAACATGGCTTTGAAAGAGTGGCAGCCAGAGCCTTTGGTCAATTACTCCCTGCCGTTGGAGGTCTCCAGGTTCACTGTCACAGCTGCCTCATACATTGCCTTCTCATGTTTACAGCGGTATTCAGGTACTCCTTTGTTCTCCCTTCAGCAATGTCTATTCTTACAGATCTCTTTCAGTGCTCATGTCTCACTTACTCTTCCTTTAAACAAAATTTCAATAACCGTAAGGTTGACAAAACAATAAATCAGTTCAGCAACACAGGGGGTCAATTCTGACTTTTTAGTAATGTATTTGACTCAATTTTAATGATGTAATCCAGTAGGTCCTGATGCCTAGTAGTAGTATAGCTCCTACTTCATAGAGTTAACCACTTTAGATTTGGTTAGAACTGGCTCGGCCCCTGCCTGTCTGTATGACTGTGGTCATGTCATTTAACTTCAGTGATCCTCTCTCCTCTTTTATAAAGTGAACATAATAATACCTACCACAAAAAATTCTCAATATTGAGAATCAAATATGATAAAACTAGACAACTGGCAAGTTGCTTAGCATAATTCAGACAATTGATAAATTTAATAATTCATTTGTATTTTTAGTGTAATTATCATCGTTATCTTTTATGATCATCAGCTGCATAATAAGCATTAGTGAATGATCTCTATATAGTATTAATAAAATTAATATTTACATCTCTTCTAACATAGTGATTAGCACGTCAGGTAATCAACAGATACTAGTTCCCTTTCTTCCCTCCTCTCTCTTTCTCTGACAATGTTACTTTCCTTTTGCAGAAGTATTTCTCTGTATATTAAAAGATTTTGTCTTCTTCAAAGAGGCCATTTGTCCCTTTGTTTCCTTTTGGGCATCCATAGGCAACAGCATACTGATGGGGATTCTGTGAATCAATTCAGCGTTCTTTTATTCAGTATTTGTTGACAGCCTAGTTGGTGCCAAACAGCAGAAATTCTGCTGGGCATGTAATTGCTTTTGCCCTCAAGAAACTCATGATCAGAAGACAGGGGGGAGGTAGGATGAAGCACCATAAGTTGTCTGTGCTTTGGATGGTGGTGATCCAAGAACAGTGTAATCCACTATGTTGGGGAGTGTGGAGTTGTCAGGAAAAGCTCTTTTTGGTCTCCTTTTCCTCCTCTTCCTCCTTCATCATCATCACTATCATGATTTCAGATAATGTTTGTTGACCCAGAAAGCTTTCAGGTACAGTGCCAATTTCCTTATGCATATTAACTAAATTAACCTCATCATATCATTATGGGTATCTATCTTCATTCCATAAATAAGGAGTCCAGATCACAGAGATGTTCGTTGTTCAAGACTCACCTATCTACTCACTAGTAGAGCCAAGTTTCACATCCAGGTTATCTGGATCAATGGCCCACAGACATAACCACTGAGATAAATAAATGGCTTCATAGAGGAGATGATGCCTAGGCTGGATCTTGAGTAGTGAGGGATTCAGCAGGTGGTCAATCCTAGAATATGGTAGGCAAAAGGAGCAGCGTGTGCATGGGTAGTGGCATGTGCATGGCAGCATGAAAGAGCCTAGTCGTGTTCGTTCTGAGTCTTGCATAACACTTAATGTTTTATGCATAGTGGGCTTTTAGTAAGTCTTTAAATGAAGGGAAGAATAATTAAAGCAATGGATGTTACATGCACTCTGCAGCCTCCCATCTGCCAATCTGTCCCCCTCATCCTGATTTCTCTCTGATTCCATATCAAGTTTCACCTCAACCAGGAAGCTTTCTGAGGCTACCCTTGCAAACAGGGACTTCCTCCTTCCCAAACCCCTACAATAGTAAACATCTGTAACTCTTGGGTAGCATTTAATTATAAAGTATCTTGTGCATTTTATTATAATTTATTTACTTATTTTAAAGATAAGGGGCAGAGAGAGAGGGAGAGAGAGAATCTCAAGCAGACTCCCCTCTGAGTGCAGAGCTCAATGCAGGGCTTGCTCTCACTACTCTGAGATCATGACCTAAGCCGAAATCAAGAGTCAGACGCTTAACCACGAGCTACCCAGGCACCCCTTATTTATTTATTTATTTATTTAAGAGAAAGAGAGAGTGAGTTCATGCATGCAAGTAGGGAGAGGGGCAGAGGGAGTGAGAGAGAGAGAGAGACAGAGAGAGAAGCAGACTCCCCACTGAACATACCCTCACACATACTCTCACAACCCTGAGATCATGACCTCAGTTGAAATCAAGTCGACACTTAACAGGCTGGGCCATCCAGGTACCTCTTTATTTGTTTATTTTTAATGGAAGTATAAGTGACATGCATTTTGTATATTTGATAATCTTTATGCACATACACTATGTGGACTCCCCAAGAATAGGGTCCATGAGAAGCAGGTTGATGGAATAAAAGAGGCATCAGTTTGGAATCAGACAGATCTGCATTCAAACTACACTCTCCCTCTTTTGCTCACTATCTGTGTGACCTGGGAGCAATAGGTTACATATTTTGAACCTTATTTTTAATATTTTTATGGATGTATTTTTGTATTGAGATATAATTAACATACATTATATCAGTGTCAGGTGTACAGCATACTGATTCAATATTTGTATATATCACAAAATGATCACTATAAGTCTAGTTAATGTCTATCACCATCAATAGTTAGATTATTTTTCTTACGATGAGAACTTCTAAGATCTACTCTCTTAGCAACTTTCAAATAAATTATACAGTATTAACTGTAGTCTCCATGCTGTACATTACTGAGCCATGACCAGTTATGTAACTGGAACTTTGTACCTTTCAACCACCTTCATTTTGCCCACTAGGGAGTGGGCAACCTTGCCTCTGGCAACCACCAATCTGTTCTCTGTGTCTATAAGTTTGGGTTTCAGGGAAGAAGGTTTTGTTTTAGGATTCTACATATAAGTGAGATCATATCATATTTCTTCCTCTGAATTTTTTCACTTGGCTAATTCCTTCAAAGTTCATCTGTGTTGTCACAATGGCGAGATTTTTTTCCTTTTCTATGGCTGAGTAATATCCCATTGTGTGTGTGTGTGTCTGTGTATGTGCTCATGTATATGGGTTTCATTTTCTTTATCCATATTCATTCACTGATGGATATTTAGTTTGCTTCCATGTCTTAGCTATTGTGAATTGTGCCACAATGAACACGGGATTACAGATATCTTTTTGATTTAGAGTTTTTGTTTCTTTTGGATAAATTCCCAGAAGTTGAATTGCTGGATCATTTTAAATTTTTTTGAAGAAACTCCACATTGTTTTCCCTAGTGGCTGCACAAATATACATTTCCACCAACAGGGCGCAGACACTCCCTTTCTCCAGGTCCTCACTACCACTTGTTATTTCTTGTCTTTTTGACGATAGCCATTCTGACAGGTGTGAGGTTATATCTCATTGTAGTTTTGATTTACATTTCCCCAAAGATTAGTGATGTCGAACATCTTTTCAGGTACCTGTTGGCCTCTGCGTGTCTTCTTTGAAAAATTTTTCAGGTTATCTGTCCATTTTTTAATCAGATTGGTTTTTTGTTTTTGTTTTTCTTTTCTTTTTTCTTTTTCTTTCTTCTTTTTTTTGCTGTTGAGTTGTAGGAGTTATATATACATATATATAAATATATAAATGATATTAATCTGTTATCGGATATATGATTTGCAAATGTTTTCTCCCATTTGGTACATTGCGTTTTCATTTTGTTGATTGATTTCTTTGTGTGCAGAAACTTTTTAGTTCGCTGTGAGCTTTTTAGCTCACTTGGTTACTTTCGCTGTTGGTGTCAAATCCAAAAAATCATTGCCAAGACCAATGTCAAAGAGTTTACCATCTACATTTTCTTCTAGGAGTTTTATGGTTTTAGGTCCTATGTTCAAGTATTTAATGCATTGTGACATAATTTTTGTGTATGGTGTAAGATAGTGCTCCAGTTTGATTCTTTTGCCCATGGCTGTCAGTTTTACCAGCACCATTTATTGAAGAGACCATCATTTCCCCATTGTATAGTCTTGGCTCCCTAGTCTTAAACTAATTGACCATAAATGTTTGGGTTTATTTCTGGGCTCTCTATTGTGTCCCAATGACCTATGTGTCTGTTTTTATGCCAATACCGTGCTATTTTAATGACTATAGCTTTGAAATATAGTTTGAAATCAGAAAGTGTGGTGCCTCGGGGCGCCTGGGTGGCACAGCGGTTAAGCATCTGCCTTCGGCTCAGGGCGTGATCCCGGCGTTACGGGATCGAGTCACATCAGGCTCCTCCGCTATGAGCCTGCTTCTTCCTCTCCCACTCCCCCTGCTTGTGTTCCCTCTCTCGCAGGCTGTCTCTATCTCTGTCAAATAAATAAATAAAATCTTTTAAAAAAAAAGTGTGGTGCCTCCACCTTTGTTCTTTTTCCAGTTTGCTTTGGATATTTGGGGTATTTTGTCTTTCTATAGAATATCTGATCCTAACAAATAAGGTAACGTAGTCCCATACCTAGCACACAGTCCCTCAGTCACTGTGAATTTACTCCCTTTTGTGCTTCCTCACTCACATATTTGCAAGGAAACTCTTGGTAAATATACTGTTAAGAAGTGTAATGACATGTTGAGAATGGTGTAAACCCATTTATTCCCATCGGAGACTACCGAACAGCTAGTCAAGCCAAAGGCAAATGGGAGTATTGTGCCTCAGAAGAACGTTCTCAGAAATGGAAAAGCAAGCAAGGGGCTGTGTTCTAGCGGCAGAGAGACACCTCTGACAGTTAACAGTGCTGTGAGTAGAGGTGACGGGGAGACTCTGTGCAGCTCTACTTTGGTTTGAGCAGTGGTTTTGTGAAATGTATGCTATTTTTGTCTTACTTACATTGCCACTAGAAATATTTATGTATTTGAAGCGAATTATGCGTTCCCTCACACACTCGTTTGTTTATTCAACAAATATTTATTAACTGCTTGCTTCTGTGCAGCGTACTCTGAGCCCATAAGGGGACACAAAATCAAAGAGGGAAGGACTCTGAACAGCAGTGAAAAAGCTTTATTTCTGGAACCCAGCAACCTGGGTTCAAATCCTGACCAAGTCCTCATCAGTCTGGCACTTTGTGAAGACCCTCTGAGACTCAGTTTCCTTATCTGTAAAATGGACATATTAATAGTGATTGCCTAATATGAGTTGTTCTAAAGATTCAAAGAAATAATCTAAGTAAAATACTCAGTGTGACACCTGGTGCACACTGACATTTAATAAATGTTTGATTGTATATATATACAATATATCACATCATCTGATTGTTTAAAGCTAATAAGCATACATTTTTTTGAATCTCTAGATTAAACCAAAAAAATCACTGATGATGAAGGAGATGTTTTTTGATCTGGCCCTTGCAGGAATTTGCAGATTGTTTCCAGCTATCTGGAAGTCCGTTTTAATATAATACTTCTAGGAGCCCATAGGCAGTTACTTGGCAGAGGGTATAGGTGGCAGGTGGGCAGGAGTGAGTGGGAATGACTTCAAGGAGGAGGTGGCATTTTACCTGCCAGGGAAAGGTATTCACAGAAGAGAAACAGGAAGAAAAAAGAAAGAGCAAAGTTATGAACATTACCAAGTATGTGAGGTATTGCAAGCAGTTCAGATGTTGAAAAAATTGCAAGTGGCCAAATGTCAGAGAATTCCAAATGGCCAAAAATGACTCAAGTGTCATTTCTGGGATCAGAGAAGAAGCAGCTAGAAATATTGATTGAGTTAAAACTGAGGAAGGCCTTGAATGACATAAGTATTCAGTGCAGTTTATTGGTTCTCTAACCCAGCACATCAACTTCTAGACAGGAAAAGTGGAGTTCGGAGAGAAATTTGAGAGGTTGGCTGTTTCTTTAGTGCTTTATTTAAAAAAAAATCAAAACAGGGGGCACCTAGGTGGCTCAGTCATTAAGCATCTCCCTTTGGCTCAGGGCGTGATCCCGGCGTTCTGGGATCGAGACCCACATCAGGCTCCTCCGCTGGGAGCCTGTTTCTTCCTCTCTCACTCCCCCTGCTTGTGTTCCCTCTCTCGCTGGCTGTCTCTATCTCTGTCAAATGAATAAATAAAATCTTAAAAAAAAAATCAAAACAAAACACACATATTCTAAACATTTTGGCTTAAAATAACGTAATTTATTACTTTTTACAATTCAGTTGGTTCAGCCAGCACTCACCTACTTATGTTTTAGTCAGACAGGGTACTGGCTAAGTTAAAGGTTCAAAGTGGCTTCAGCCACGTGTCTGGGATCTGTACTGACCACTAGCATAGTATCAACCACAACCTAATTCTCTTCCATGTGGAGGACCATGGAACAATGAGCTGTGAAGCAGTGTGACGACATGGTTGCTTGGGTTTCCTCACAGCAGCCCCGCATGGCGGTGTCAGAGCAGTCAGAAGACTTACTTGGCAGCTCTGTATTTTCAGAATGCAAAGGTAGAAGTTGTCAAGCCTTCTGAAGATCTAGTTCAGCAAGTGACAGAATGTCAGTTCCCCTACAATCTATTGGTTAAAGTAAATGATGAGTAAAGCAATCATTTGTTAAAATACCTTATGTATAAGGCTTCCCAAGTTCAAGGAGACTAACAAAAGCATATATGCCAAGAGGCATGGTTTTTTAGGGGCCATTAAAATAACAATCTTCCACATTGAATAACTTCCCCAGACTCAAAACCAGTTAAAAAATAAGACTTTTGGAATTAGACCCCAAGTCTTTATCCCTTTTCTTTCAAAAATGGCATGAAGGGGAAAATGCACAACCACCCCATCACTATAGGGTTTGAATAAAAGCAGCTATTACCCAGCTGCTGCTGGATAGTTACATTCTTTATCCTAAGAGTCCAGTCATCTTTGCAGAGAGCAACTCTCTGACCTTCATGGTTGGGTGAGGGAATGAAAAGCCCCTAGATAACTAAGGAAATTACCAGTGACATAGAATCTACTTTTGATGCCAACTGGCAAAAAAATCATTAAAAACAGTTACCATCTTCTGGCCAAAGTGTGAGAGCTATTCAGTTCAGGACTAATGAACATGGCACTATTGATCTTTTAAGACCGTGCAGGACTGATCAGTATCAAAGCCATAAATTATATTTATGAAGACATTCAAATAGCACACAATGATTACTTTTTCTCTTGAAAGCCAGGAGTAGCCGCAGAGGCATCAGTTTTGCACAAGGTGATAGAACTACCTCTTCCACAGTTATCTGACCAAGATAGGAAGACAGATATTCGTCGGCAAAAAGCACAGTCTCATTTTGTTGACTTGATAGTTTCTGCTGTGTCTTCCTTCTTGAATGTTTCATCTCTTTAGAGAAGACAATATGTGAAATCATTCTTCATTTACTTTCATCTTTTTAATGTTTTTTTTTTTAATTTGGCAATTTAGCAAACCAGCAAGAATCTGTGGGAAGATGTATTTGAGAATAGGAAATGAAGCCATCAGCTAAAGGAGTCTCAAATATTCAAAGAAGGAAATGCTAGTAAAATATCCATGCTAGAAAACACAATCTCTAGAAAGAAGTTCAAATTCTCATTTTTCTTGTAGGGAAACTGAGCCTCCCACTTGTGAAGTAACTTGCTCAAGGTCATACAGAGGACATTTTGCTTGGTGCCATTTGGCAGTTGGACACCCTCCCCTTATTTGTTTTAAGATTTCATTCATTCATTCATTCGTTCATTCATTTATTTATTTGAGAGCAAGGGAACATGAGCAGGGCAGAGGGAGAGGGAGAGACAGAATCTCAAGCTGACTCCATGCCTAGTGTGGAGCCCAATGTGGGGCTCCATTTCATGACCTGAGCTGAAATCAAGAGTCAGATAATTGATTGAGCCACCAAGGTGCCCCATGGACAGCCTACCTGGAGAGGCCAAATTCCCCTCATAACATATTGCCTAGCTTGCCCCGTAATTATCATTTTACATTGTTGAAAGCTAAGGGTGTGTGTGATTTGAAAAATCAAGGAACTGGTTAGTAGAAATCCAGTATTTTAGTTTAAAGTCTAACACCAAATCACTATGTAGGCTTTGACAAACTTAACTTCTTCTCTGGACATTAGACTACCCATTAAAAAAAAAATTAACCTAAATGAGTGCTACGGCCCCGTTCATCTGAAAATTCTGATTGTATTTCCTGATTAGGTCTGAGGAGACCTGGGTCTGTGGAGGCTGAACAGGAACATTACACTTTAAAGAAGTGGGGGCAAAAAAATCAGCTCCAAACTTACCATTAGAGAAGGCTTTGATTCCCCCAAAGGAATGGTTTTGCAGTGGCTGCAGAGGTCAGCAGCTGTGGGAGGCTAATTTAGGTTGTCTCTGGCTCATTGGCAATCATGAGGCCTGATATGCATTTGAAATAAACTAAACAGTCCTAATCACCTCGAGAAAGGGATAACTCATTATAACTGCATGCTAAGGAACTTCAGTGACATTTATTCCGCTTTTGTGTACAAATAGATTACATTATTTAACTAAATCAGTTTGGGCAGCTGGAAGCTACCAGTGTACTCATTTATCCCTGTGGAAGATTGAACAGTGATTAAAAGAGAATACCTCTTTAATTCCAGATGTCATATACATTCCACAAGGAGACGGTTTTGTAGTACTCTGTGATAATAGCTTTCCACAAACCAAGCATCTCCTTTAATGTCACAGCCACATTTGGAGGTGAGGAAAGGAGCCACAAAAGCCAGAGAAGCCCATTTCTATGGCCATCTGGGACAAATCGGTTCTGGGTTTTTCTGCTACTTTCATTAGGAAACTTGCTGTTCCATACTCCCTCCCTGAAGTGCCTAAGATGATCATAGTTGAGACCAGAACCTTCTGTTTGGTGGTTTGGTTCCTTAATTTGGCCATCTGGAATTCCAAGGAGCACATGGTTTCAAAATGTGAGCTTTCAAATGGGAACAGGGCCACATGGGACAACCTGCCCTTTGGGACACATCTCGGTTCTTCTAGCCTTAGATGCTTTTGTGCTTGTTTCTCTCTCAATTTTTTCCCCCTTTTGTCCCTAAAGGAGTTAAGTGGATTAGATTTAAAACCTCTATTCCCCTGGTCTAGAGAACTCATTTCTGGCACAAACAATCCAGTGCATTACGCCTGGTGGGCTTTTTGAGAGCAATGTGAAAACGGACCCAGAGAAACTAAAATTTGTTAAATATCTATGATGAGTCAGCCATTGTGTGAGGCACATTACATAATCTCCATTAATTCTTAGAAGTGGCTGCAAAGCCGCTCTGTAGACCATGCAACCTGAGTGATCACACAGGGCCCACACTTAGAAGGACCATTTCTGTTGTCACCATCATAAATTCTTCATGATTTTCTAACAGAGCCTCCCCCCACTCCCATTTTCACTTTGTACTGAATCCTGAAAATTCTATTGCTGGCCCTAACTGGCTATATAGGTATTATTATTTGCTGGCATGTATGTGTTTAAGAGATTAAAAAAAAAAATAGGACTTCTGCTGAGTCTCAAACTTGGGTCTTCCAAACTCCAAATTGCATGTTCTTTCCTTTATATTATCCTGAAAAATAAACCTAGGCATAATGTATGACATCATCTTAAAAGACATGCTAAATCTTTACCTTAAAACATACCCCACCCAAGGCAAGGAAGGAGGAGTAAAATGGGAGATGATAAAGTAATGATAATAATAAGAGCAACACTTTAAAAATATACATTTCTGTAGGTTTCTTGTATATATTTTTTCTTCACATCTATACATTTGGACATGTGTAAATTATGTGAATATACATGAGAAAATAACTAATCATATCTGAGCCTTGGTAAACCATAAGTCAAATAAAGTAAGTTTTTATTATTTCAAATTACAAAGTCATTTCCATCATATATTTAAGTGAGCTAATGTGACTTGTGTCGCATCACATATTTCTCAAAGAGAAAAACATTTCAGATGGTAAATAAGTCATGCTTGAACATTAACTAATAGACTTGAGGCCATTTTTAAATAACTGCATTTCCTTTTCTCAGAAAAACGTGTCCTCCATTTAGGATTAATATACTTTGGGCTATGTTTAAGCCTTTGGTGTTGAAATCCAAATTTTTAAAACTACATAAATAATCAAATATATCCATGGAGCAAATATATGTTGAGCACCTACTATGTGCTAGTTACTATATTCTCACACAAGGAATCCAGAAATTAATACCTTAACGAACGCATCAAATATTTATTAACTGCCAGCGTGTACTAGGTATTTCATTAGCCATTAGAAATAGATGACGAAAAGGTAGATATTTTGCCCTGCTCTCTAAAACTTGACAGCATAACAGGAAAGATAGATATTTTTAAAATAATAAAAATAAAAAAATGTATAGAGCATGGTATGAAAGATAAATGCAGGAGGTTTGGAAATCCTTTTTGTCAGACTTTCCCTGGAGAGGTCACAGCCAAGTGGGGAGACAGAATCACAAGTGGTATCAAAAGAAGAAAGTGCTCAGTTAAGGGAACGAACAAGAAGGTGCGGGGATCCAGAGGAAGTGGCGCTTGTCCAGAGTGATGGGTAGGAATCTAGGATACCACTTGCTTGGGGTCCTCACCAGAAGCAGCCTTGAAGTCTAGCACATGGCAACCCCAACTTGCCACCATGTGGAGTCTCAGTTTCCCTCTCAATAAAACAGGTGTCGTGGAGGAAGGGAGGGCGGGCTCTGTGACCTGTGAGTTTACTCTTAACTCTGAGGACTCTGTGATTCAGTGATTCCAAGAGGTGGTCTAGAATGAGGTTGAGAGAAGATGAAAGCAAAGCCTGGATAAGGGAAGGAAGAAAAGGCTTGGGGCTAGAGGAGCAGGTGGCACATTTTAACAACAGCAGCAGCATTTGCCAAAGGTAATGGCAGGCACTGTGTTGGGTGTTTCACATGCTGGATTTCGAATTCTCACTGCAGGGGCATCATGTTTTCATTTGCTGATCTCATTGCAGCTGATGTGCAGCTATTCAATGTCTTTTGCTCTGTGGCTTTTTTCTCTTTGCTTCCCCTGCTCTGATCTGCATCTTCACTCGTGGAGGCAGCTACTGCAGCCTTGTGACTTTTGATACCTCTTCCTCCAGCCCACTTGTCATATTGTAGCCAAAACTGCTTTACTAAGAGAAAGACCTGACCACTTCCTGCTTTAGAACCAAAGGGGCTTTCCATCATTTCTAGGAGATGAGTCAAACAATCTACCTGACGCTCATTATTATCTACAGCCTGTCCCAACCCACCTTGTGGCCTTACCCCACACACCATATAGACTGAGATGGAAAGAGAATTGAATTTAAAATTGTCCATGGGTTCAAATCCTGAGTCTTACGTACTCAGCAACCTCAGGCAAATTAATTATCTGCTTTGAGCTTCAGTTTCTTTTGTTTTAAGAAGGAAGGTTAAATGAGAGAGTAAGAAGGGTAAGCACTCTGCTCTAAGATTTTCCACAGTTGGCAGGGGAAAGGCAAAGAGGAAACACAGTTAGCAAAATAGAACATCATGTCATCGCATAGTGCCGGGAGGCTGGATTTTGGAGGGTTTGTCTGGAAGCCTGAATTAGACTGTGCCTTGGGGAAAAAATTAAAAAAAAAAAAAACCTGAGGAGAAAAGAGAAAAGACTGGCCCTGCTTCAGGTATGGTAGGCATCCAGCTGTTTTTCACCAATGAGATATATTAAATTATACAGAATTTTCCTCCTCTTGTACTATAAGTTCTTTAGGAGAAGAGATTCGACTCCACTGACAAAGAATCTTTTCTCATCTGTAAGATGGAAATCATAATAGTAGTTACTTCATCAAGATGTGATAGTTAAATGGCATCCATTTGGACGCTTAGAAAGTACCCACATAGCTCGTGGTAATAGTGCCAGAAATGTGCAGGAGTTATGTTCATTCAAAATATAAATATCCCGATGCCATTATCTACTCTCGGTGGTTGCTCGTGCATGGACGAAAATGGTCAAAATGGTGTAGGAACATGGATTTGTTGGCTCTGGTAATAGTAAATCTCTTCACGAAATTGGACTTTGTTTTTATTTATGACTACAAGAAGAAATGGGCAATGTTTACACTGCTGAGAAACCAATAGAACTGTGACTAATGTTTCAAAATGGACAGGGTTTGTCTCATGTGCTGAGACAGTTCTAGACCGTTTCTGACAGTTAAGTATTCTTTCCTCCAGAGTGTTGAAGCCTTACATGGGGCTTTGGGGTAGGGTCCGGGAGACATAGGGTTCACCATCCCATCCCCTCGTCTTCCTACCAGGCACTGTGTTTATGTTCTCAGCAAATCCCTTTTCACTTGAGGGAGATGAAGCTAGTTATAACGCACGCAGTTTGACTTAGTAGCCATATAGAACTGGCTCCCTGTCTAGGTTCACTTCCTACTAGATCTATAACCCAGGGCAATTTAACCTCTCCGAACTTCAGCTTTCTCATCTGTAAAATAAGAATACCTACATGTGCAAGGATCCTGTATATTCAAGATGGCGATCTCTGTCATGCATCTTGTAGGAAACCTGACAGGTGCTCTGCAGTCAATCAACGGTAGCTAACGAACTTCATCTACTATTAAAACTTTCTCTTGCCAGCCTAGCGTTGCCTCCAAATTCACAGCTCTTTATCCTTGGTGTTGGTGAGTCCATTCTGGCATAAGTTGAGTGGGCCCTGTGATCTAGATCATGGCAAGATCTTCTCAGCACACACAGTTCTTGTAAGAGGATACAGTATTCTTTTAACAGGTTTATTCCTGCATCCAGAACTTCATTATGATTCTGTTGTCACAGTAATTTCATTCAGCTCATGAAACATCTGTTCACATAGCAGATCAGCCCCTTTTACAGATATTAGTCTAAATGAGTTCTACTGTACTCATGGTAATCTTTCTTTCCCCTCAGCAACTGCCTAAATAAACATTTGCTCAATATGGAGCAAGTTTTTGAATTGAAGGGGAAAAATGATCTATATTTTGTCATCTCCCCCAAGGCATGTTTCCATCTTTTAAAGAATGCAACCATGCAAAATAGGAAAGCAGAGTAACTGCTGTTATTTTGTATCGCTCACTGTTGCAGGACTACATGGCTACCAGTGGGTTCAGCCATTACCTGCTAATTCTCTGGACATAGGTGGCATTCCACTGAGTTCAGGTCAATAAGCACTTATTGAGCACATACTTAGTTCCAAGTTCTGGGGAAAAGATGATTGGTACAGACCATGCCTTCAGGAGGCTTATATTCTCCCAGAGATAAATGTGTAAGCAGGTATCACTATAACCCTCTGAATTGGATGGTATCAATCTAGACCGTAGCCCTTCCAGGCCATGAATGGTTAGAATCCACTAACTGTATGAATACAGCATATTCTCTTGTTGCTAAAACTAATGAATGCTTTAACAGTCCTCTTATGTGACAGCCCCAAGGTATGTGACATTCTTGACAGTGTCTTCCTTCCTGACATTCTCCCTGATCTTAAATTCCATGACACCAGCTTTCTTCCTAACAGTCCTTTTCCATCGCAGACTTCTGCTTCTCTTTGACTTTTCAGATACCGGTATCCTTACGGGCTCCGTTCTCTACCCTCCTTTCTCCCTACAGTGCCTTCCTAGGCAAGTTCACATTACACCGCAGCAGCAACTCCTAAATCCCCCCCGTTACCTTAGATCTCACCCCTAATTATAGACATGTGTTTCCAATTGTTCCCTTGTTGTTTCAGACTGGGTGCTCTATGTGAACCTTAAAGTCAACTTCTTCCTCAAACTGAATTCATTTCCCTCTTCCACCAAAGCTGCTGTCCTCCCGTATTACTTAATCTATGCTGCAAGCCAGAAACCTAGAAGCAGTCCTAGATGTCTCCATTTGCCTAAATATAAATATGTCTTATCTATACTCTCCTCTTTATATCCACTTTCAAAGACATTCTCCCTCTGGTCCGTTTTTTTTTTGTTTTTGTTTTGTGTGTGTGTGTGTGTGTGTGTGTGTGTGTTTTGTATTTTTTTGCTTTCACATTCTCCAATGTCTCTACAGGAGAGCTAGCAGAGTATATATGACAAATACATCTAATAGTGCCATCACCTTGTACAAAAACTTCAGGAGTGTCCCATTGCCAATTTATTTCTAAACTTCTTTTCAGATCACTAAGGCCGTGGGCAGTCTGATGCACACTCTCTCTCCTTTCCTGCTGCCATTTCCCCATCTTCCAACTTGTACTTCATGTATCCCTAAAATTAAACCACTAGTCCTTCCCCCAATTACCCACATTCTCTTAGGCATCTCTGTCTTTGCCTGTGCCATTTCCTCTGCTCACATTCTCAAACACTTAGTATGTGAGAGGTCTAGTGCCCTTCTTGTCCACACAACAAACTCCTACATGTCTTTCAAGTTTCTGTACAAAATGTCACTTCAGTGAGGCCTTCCTTGATTTCCTCAGGAAAAATTCTACCTAGAATGGAAAACTTTCCATTTTTGGCTCTTCAGAAAACTGAGTTCCTTCAAGATATGGACCCTCTCTTTTTGCCTCTGAAGGTGAATGCCTTATAGAACATCCTGTCCGTGGCAGCCATTTCATAGATGTTTGTTGAATAATTTAATGGAAAAAATATACTTACCTATAGAACTTTGCATATATACCTGTATGTACTGTGTAGACAGACAGCATGCACCCTTATGATTAAAGCTTAGTTTATAGACTTGGGCTCATAACCCTGGCCTTTAAGGAGCTACTGATTTCACTGATGTATTTCAGCAATTATTGCAAGATATTGTTATATACTGGTCCCATGGTTTAAAAAAATTGGGTATAGTTCTCCAAAATAAACTTTAAAATTGTTGTCCCCAAATTGAGCATTAATGTATTACGAATTTATTGAAACACCAAAATAGAAATATTTTCCATTATTAAATAACATTATCTATGAATAGCAAATGAATAAAAATGAAAAAAACACAAACCTTTAGGTAACTTTCTTCTGACTGCTGAATTTTATAATGGTTTTCTTTTCATTTTTCTTGTTTTTTGTTTTTTGGGTTTTTTTTGTTTGTTTGTTTTTGAGAGAGAGCAAGCACATGGGAGTTGGGGCTGGGGCAAAGGGAGAGGGAGAGAGAATCTCAAGCAGACTTCATGCCCAGCATGGAGCCCCAGGAGGGGCTTAATCTTACAACCCTGAGATCATGACCTGAGGCTAAATCAAGAGTCAGATGCTTAACCAACTGAGCCTCCCAGGTGCCACCCCCCGGTTTTCTTTTGCATATTTCCATGTATGTTTACTAAGTCTTCCTAAATCTGGTAGTTTTGGTGTGTGCATAGCTTTGTGACTTCAACCCACTTTGACCTTAGAACTCCTTTGGTTTCTTTCTTCTGAGAGTTTTTTCCATTTTGATCAGATGCATCTTTGGCTTCACAAATGGATAAAAAGAACGTCCTTTACTAGATTTCCCAAAATCACATGGTGAAATAGTTGACCAGGATGAGCCTTACGAACAATTACGATTTCCCAGTTTTCCTATTAGAGACAGTAAGATAGAACTAGTGATGTTACTAATGTTAAGATTATATAGTTATATAAATCATCATCATATAGCAGATATATAACACAAAAAATTAAATAGTATATGTAACTTCATGTATATATGAAAACACTTCTCTGTCGATTCTTTTAGCATGTTTTAAACATCCAATTTGCTTGCAAACCTAGTTCCTGTTTTAACAAATATTTTATTTATTTATTTATTTGCGACAAAGAAAGAAAGAATGTGCTGGAGTCGGAGGTGGAGGGGAGGGGGGCAGAGAGAGAAGCAGACTCCCCGCCAAGTAGGGGGGTCAAGGCGGGGCATGATTCCAGGACCTTGAGATCATCACCTGAGCCTAAAGCAGACATTTAAGTGACTGAGCCACCCCGGTTCCCTGCAAACCCAATTCTTAATCACTCTTTTCTCCAAAAGAGTTACATATTATGGCACACTTAACTTTAAGGTAAATAAATTTCACTGAAGTATTACATAAATGCGGAAAAATACACAAATTGTATGTGTACAGCTCAGTTAATTTATAGAGCCAGCATCCCCGAGCTCAAGGTGCAGAACGTATAGACACCCAGAAGTCCCCTGTGCCTTTACCCATCATTAGCCTCTCCCAAAGTCACTGTTTTTCTGACTTCTGTCACTGTGATGGCATTACCTTCAATCACCAAACACAGAACTCAACAAGATTTCCAAATAGAAAAAGGAAGAGGGTATAGGATTAGGTGACCTTTAAGTACTTTCCAATCTTGGGATTCTGTATGAATGTGTTTGGTTTTTATTCCCCATAACTTAACTTCCACATAATTTTGGTATAGTCCTTTGAGTTTTCCTTCCCAAATATCGTCGTTATTTTTTTAAAATCTCTACACTTTCTCTATCGTTTCCTTCCATTCTCTAGCCCAAGTAAATTTAAACACTCAATATTAGCAATAACTTTTAAAATTTTAATCATAATAGAGCAATATTACAGAAAGTTTGGACAATAAAACAAAAAAAATGCATTCATAAACCAGCCATCCTAACAAAATAGCATGTTGGTTTGGCAAAGTATTTTCACACATGTAATATATAGTTATTTACATTAGACACCAACTCTTCTTACATCATAAGCATGTCTCCATGTAGAAGCCTTGGGAATATAAAGATTGGTGGCTGCATAATATTAAAGTAATAGATCACTCACAATCTGTTTAAAGAGCAATTTACGTGGCTTCCAGTGTTTTATTGGTATATATAAAGCTGTGTTGAACATCTTTTCGCATGTATCTGCATTCATCATTTGGATAATTAGGACAGATTCCCACACGTTAAGGGTGGCACACACATTCTTATTCAAGGGAGCCCCCAGACACTTCCAGCTTTTCACTTTTCTGGGTAATTAGAGGAGTGATGGGTCCCCAGGAGCAGAGATTTGGATTTCATGAACTTTTCTGGCTTGAAAACCAGAAAGCAAATAAACCATTTCCGCCTGGACTAGATCAATTAGACACTCAACATTTAACTGAGAAAACAGCCCGGGGCTAAACTCTAGTGTAGCTGAGCTGTAGCTGCCACTATTCCCGGAACCCGTGAGTTCTCTGCCCCCCTGGGTTTGTAAAATAGCCATCCAACTGATTTACTGTGATTATTGCTGCAACTTGAGGTTTTGGCAAAAATCTATTGTACAGAGTACAAGAGCTGAAGGAAAACATTTAACTTGTCAAAAATGAGTTTGGGTAGGAGGGCGAGACAGAGAAAGTAAACAAGGCAGAGAGGTGGGTGGGGAAAAGGAGGGAGACTAGAGATTGGGGCGCATGGTGGGGTTTTCAGAACTTGAACAAGAGAGCGGATTGTCCCAGAGATCCTTATAGATTATTACCTGAGCTCTGAAACTTTATTTTAAAATTTCTCTGATGCTAAGCTAGAGAAAAACTAAATTCTGTTGGCTGATTAATTTAACAGTATAAAATTAGGAATCGATTTTATTTTTGGCACTGAACTTTTATCTAATTAGCTTAATAGAAGTGGGTTAGAGGAAGGAACTGGTATAATTAAAATTTAGAGAAAATGCAGTATTTACTGAGAAACTGTCTCTTTGTGCAGACTATTTTACTGGTGAAATGTATTACTTACCTTACAGACTATCTCATATACCTTCTAGTCCACTCCTAGAGGTGCACATGACTGTTCATGAGATGGGCCAAAGGGTATGATCAGAGAAGGCCCATATGCTGATGAAAGAGTTTAATGAAGTCTTGAAACATGACCAGAAGTTCACCAGTGAAGTAAAACATCACTTATTTAATGAATGTTCACCAAGTACCTCTAATAATCCAGATACTCAGTTTAGGGCTTGGGGTGGGAGAATATAAAGCATGAGTCCTCAAGGGCATGGGCACATATCCATAGTTCCACCATACTAGCGTATGTGCTCCAGTAAGAGAAAGACGAAAGAAGAAAGGGAAAAGGTGGGAAAGGAAGTACTGTGCTTGGAGCACTCAGACAAGATGGAGAATCAGGGAAGACTTCCTGGTGGAGGTCCTATAAGTAGGCATGAGGTGAATTTGGAAAGGAATAACAGGAGGGGAGCAGTTCAGGCAGAAGAGGAAATAAGAAATAGCACATTTGGAGAAAGTGGAGTATCAAAGGGAGATGGTGAATGTATTAGGTGAGACGTAGGATCCAGCAGACGCGAGAATATGAAGTGCCTCTAATCTTGGCCTGTTTGCACTAGGGACTGGGAGTTACTGAAGCGTCTTAAACAGGGGATCCACAGTGTCAGAGCTGAAGGGAAGGTGGATCACTGTGAGTGTAGTGGGAGCACATAGCGGAGTGTCTACCCTAGAGGCAGATAGCACAGTGAGGAGGCTTCAGCAAGGGTTCTGGAGAGGGGGTGTCAAACTATCTGCAAAGGGCCACATGGTAAATGTTTAGACTTAGCAGGCCACACGTTCTCTTTCCAACTATCAACTCTGCTGCTTTAGCACAAAATCGCCCTAGACAGACACTACACGAATGAATGAATGTGGCTGTGTTCCAGTGACGGTTTATTTATAGACAGTGAAATCTGAATTTCACATAATCTTCACATATGAAATATTACTTTTCTTTTGATTTTTTTTAACCATTTAAAAACGTGAAAACCATTCTACTGGTTCAGAGGAAACAGGAGGGCAACGTCAGCTGATGTGGTGGGGGTAAGAAGGCAGCCAAGTAGATGGATTTGAAGAACAGTTACTATACGGACTCAGTAATGGACTGGCTTTTGTTGGTTGAGGAGTAGGGTCCAGACTAACTCTCAGTGTTGTGGCTTGAACCCCTGGGTGAGAGGTGGGGCCCCCACCATAGAGAGGATGCGGGAGGGGAATTTGGACAGTGGGGAGTGCAGAGACAGACAAACGTCTTCCCCTCTCAATGATTCAGTCTTTAGGGATCCTGGTATATGGAATCCTTCTAAGGAAAGTATTTTGAACTTTGTGTGCTTTTTTTTTTTTTTTTTTGGTCTTGGCAAGTGCTTGCTTACCATTTGGGGGCAAAAGATTTTAGAAAATGGCTGAGAGAAATTAACGTTCATTACCAATATCAATCTTTTAAAATATGTCGCTTCCTTTGACATTTTCAGAAAACTGTCTCAAGCCCCAAATGCAAATGTGACCCATATGCCAATGCCATATATCTAGCTGTGTACACACTGCATTAAAAGGCTCTCTCAAGCTAGAATTTGTTATCATTCCTGCGTGGAATAACTCTCATGAAATAATTAGGAGGTACACAAACTAATGATAAATGTTAGCTTTTTGAAATGGGTTTTGATGAAATTATCATAATCTGATTATGCAGCTTCAAAGAACCTTTCCCAAGCTCGGTTTTTCCTCGTCTGATCCAATCTGCTACCGTCTGTGGTCAGAACAGCCTCTGCATGAGGATTTATGACGAGGGCTTAGAACTGCCAGCAGAGTCACTTTTCCCTGAGTCATAAATATTCATAAAGGAGAAGAGGTACTCGGTATGGCTTCCTGCCTCCTGGGCAACTCCAACATTCTGGTCAAGGCCTCCTCCTACTAAACAAAGGAGAAAATAAGCAACGTTCACATTGGGAAATAAATTGCAATTTCTTTTCAACTATAGACAGGTAGAGTGGTCTAGTAGGTTAAGATCATGTGTTTGAGTCTAGTAAGTCTGGAATCTAGTTCCCCTGTTCCCTTTACCTAACTATACGTTGGTCAAGCTACTTGAATGCTCTGAGCAGACAAAAATCATACCAACCTGAAAAGCTTATCACCTGGAAAATACAATATAGTAATATTTACTACCATTATTGTTATATTACTAAAATCTCAGGGTATAATTTTAGATAAACTCATTATAGACAGTACTTAATATTAAATCCTAGAAAGTCACTAGGAGGTGAAATGAATCAATTACTTTTTTGTGAATGTACTACAGTTAAAACTTGGCTTCTTTGCATGTTATTTTATAGTAACCTTGTAATGAATTAATAACCATCTGCTTTTTATAGATGAAGAATATAGAGCTCTAAGGGATTAGTACAGTAACATTACTATATTGACCTGAGTCATTTAGGCTCTGCTGTGATAATAAAAGAATCACCTTCTCACATGTGAGTAAAATAAAAGCTTTCTTTTTAATTACTATTATTATTCAGGTATAATTGAAATGCAACATTAAATTGGTTTCAGGTGTACAACATAATGGTTCGATATTTGTGTATATTGAGAAACGATCACCATAATAAGTCTAGTTAATATCAGTCACCACGCGTAGTTACAGAATATTTTTTCTTGTGAGGAGAACTTTTAAGATATACTCTCTTAGCAGTTTTCAAATATGTAACATAGTATTATTATTGATAGTTACCATAATGACCATGCTGTACATCACATCCCATGACTTATTTTATAACTGGAAGTAAGGATCTTCTGATACCCTTCATGCATTTGTCTACCTCACCCCAGATTCCACCTTTGGTAACAACCAGCTCTGTTTTGTTCCTATGAGTTGTGTTTTTGTCTCTGTTTTTGTTTTTGTTTTAGATTCTACATTTGAGTGAGATCGTACAGTATTTGTCTTCCTCTATCTGACTTTTTTCCCATAGCTCAAAGTCCTTAAGGTCCATCCATGTTGTCACAAATGGCAAAATTTCATTGTTTTTTATGATTGAATAATACTCTCTTGTATATACACACACACACACACACACACACACACACACACACACACCACAATTTCTGTATCCATTCATTCATCAGTGGACATTTAGGTTGCTTCCATACCTTGGCTATTATAAATAGTGCTGCAGTGAACCTGAGAGTACATGCATCTTTTAATATTTTCATTTTCTTATAAATACTCAGAAGTGGAATTGCTAGATCATATGGTTGTTCTATCTTTAATTTTTTGAGGAATCTCCATACTGTTTTCCATAGTGGCTGCAACAATTGGCATTCCCACCAACAGTGTGTAAGGGCTCCCTTTGCCCTGCATCCTTGCCAAGACTTGTGATTTATATTTTGGGGATAGCCTTCTGACAGGTGTGAGCTGCTATCTTATGATGGTTTTGATTTGCATTTTCTTGATGATGTACCTGTCGGTCATCTGTTTGTGTTCTTTGTGAAAATGTCTGTTTAGATCCTCTGCCCACCTTTTGATCGGATTTTTTTTTTCTTTGTGATTGAGTTGTATGAGTTCCTTATACATTCTGGATTTTAACCTCTTAGCAGATTTGCAAATATTTTCTCTCATTCAGTAAGTTGTCTTTTCATGTCATTTGTTTCCTTTGTTATGCAGAACCTTTTTATTTTGACACAGTCCCACTTCTTTATTTTTGCTTTTGTTGCTGAAGTCTTTCTTATGATCATATAACAATAAAGAAGTATAACACATTGCACTCATACATTATTTCTAACTTGAAAGCAAAGATGTGTTCAATGATGGCATTTTATACACACCACAACCCTCTCTGATAAATTGAACCAAAAGGATTGTTATCCCCATTTGCTACATAAGTAAACTGAGACTAAGAATCCCTTGTCTGGTATCACACAGCAAGTTAAAAATTGACTTCAGGTTTCCTGATTCTTGGGACTGTGGTATGAATCCTATACACCAACATTTGTCTGAAGTGTGTGAGACTTCAAAAATATGTTTGAATCAAATATATTTAGAAAGCAAATCATTGGGAAAAAATAGTTTGTGTTGTTGTCGTAAGACCTCCCAAAGGCCTAAAGGTACCAGTGCGTTTTGAGTCTTTAAGTGGAGCAATATCTTTCTTTTCCAAATCTTTATGATCATTAAACCCTCTTCTCTTAGAGTATCTTATTGGACACAGGACACCCTTAGGGAGAGGCTGCCCATCATACGGCAGACATTTCACAGAATATCAGATACTTGTCCCCCTTGATGTCCCTTCAAAAAGAAGTCTAGACAAAGAGCTGTTGCCTCCACAAGTATAGAGTGTTGAGTGTGGGACCCCTTCAGTGTTCTTCTAGGAAGCCGAAGAGTCAGTGCAGTTGGATCCTCCTCCTCACTGCCTCCCCCGTCTTTCTCCTACACGCTCAAAACAAACAATTCATGTCCATTTTCTAATCTGAATTCCACCCTAGGAGAATCATTCCGCTCTTACCCCGTTTGTGAAATGCAGGCCTCTTTGTACAAAGATAAAGGAGGTCCCTTTCCTCAGCACAGATTGCCTGTCTTTTGAAATACATTTTGTGGTCCATTCAATCCATTTCCAGAGTATGAAAAGAACAGCACATGGCAATTAAGAGCAGTCACTGTGCACACAGCACCGTAATCAGAGCGGCTGGGACGATGGGCCCACTTTTCTCTGCATGTTTACTTGCAGATGCATTCACTTTGATCCACATGCCCCACTGCGGTGCCTGTGCTTCAGGCTGTCCTCATTTGCTGCCTCATGTTTCACATTTCCAGGGCTTCCTCTCCCTTTGCTTGCACCAAGAGGGTCTGATTCAATGGGGACAGGTTGGGGCGCATTGCTCCCCTGCTGTTCCATCTGCCCTGTCTGCTCACTTGCTGGGCCCAGACAGGTTCCCTTGCTCCCACTACAACATTATCAGCCACAAAACCATACTTATTCCCCTCCCAAACACTGTTGCTTACATTAAATGCTTTGCCAATCTTTGAAAAAAAAACAAAAAACAAAACCGGCATCTATTATGAAATTATTTTGAGGCAACACATTCTGCTCTTAATTAACTGAGAAAGTAGCCAAGGCTAAGAGAAATAAAATGATTTGCCCAAGCTCACACATCTGATAGGAGAGGGTGGGAGTTTGAATCCAGGTTTCTCTGGCTTCAAAGCAATCTCTAGGGAGGCAGTGGAATAGTATGGCTAGCATTATGAGTGTTGGAGTCGGAGTACAAATCCCAGCCTTGCCCTTGATTAACTGTGTCACCTTAAGAACTTGTCATGTCTCTTTGCACCTCAATTCACACCTATGAGAATGAAGATGTGATCTACCTTCCAGTGCTGCTATAGGGATTGAGAAATCACAGATATTGAAGCTACTAAAGACAGTAAGTACTAGTTCCCTTCCTTTTTAAAATAGCATACACCTGATCTAGGTCATAGGGTATTGGGCTGATGGGTAATCATTTCCTGCTGCTTCTTATATTTCCATAATTTACAAAATTTTCATGTCGGTCATATATGACTCAGTCCCCAGAACGGTGTGTATGTATGAGTGTGTGTATCCCCACTCATTCATCCATTCATACAAAATATAGATAGAACAATCAAAGAGGTCCAACTAACAATAAAAGGAAATGTAAGAACGTGCTATTTCATCCCTCATTTCCATTCTAAATGAAACTCTCAAACCCTCACCTGTTTTTACCAAGAGACACTTCTCACAGGAGCAGAGCTGAGCTGTCATTGCACCGCAGGGCTGGGGGGTGGGACACCAGCCCACTTCTGTCCCTCAAAGCCCACTTCTGGTTTCGTCCCCTACCGTGCAGATGTGAGTCTGTGGGTTCCCTTTGTCTTTGTCTGAGAGGCAGAAGAAGAATCTGTTTCTTGTTGGGAGGTGGAGAATTTATCCCTCATCTGTGGAGCTACCGTTCTTTTTTTTTTTTTTTTTAAAGATTGACTTATTTATTTATTTATTTATTTATTTATTTATTTATTTATTTATTTATTTATTAGACAGAGACAGCCAGCAAGTGAGGGAACACAAGCAGGGGGAGTAGGAGAGGAAGAAGCAGGCTCCCAGCAGAGGAGCCCGATGTGGGGCTCGATCCCATAATGCCGGGATCACGCCCTGAGCCGAAGGCAGACGCTCAACCGCTGTGGCACCCAGGTGCCCTTTGGAGCTACCTTTCTTAAAAAGCCAGCTTATGGTGGGGATGAAGGGATGGCGCCAAACTGGGGAGACCTGGAGTGTCTCCTTGGCATTATACCCGAGAACTGCCACAAAAGCGGAGTTCTGCCACCCCTGACCCCACTCTGGGACACTGAGCTGTATACCTCAGCTCTAAGAATTTTCATTTCTGCATTTGTAGAAAAGAGGACTATGCTTCAGAGGACTTGCTGAGAGGATTAATTGAGTTATTGCAAGGATGAGCACTGCACCAGGAGAAGTAAATATGACATGATGATGATTTTACTTTCAGTAGGACTAGAGGTCCCAGTTCACTGTAGCTTTTCAGTATTGGCCTCACATTCTTTGAATAAACAGTCTTTACCCTGTTTTCTCAGCTGGAATAGTTGGAAATCAGATATACTGTTTTCCTCTAGAAACCAAGAATGTCGCGTGTGCCCCATTCTCATAAGGTTGCTGAGAGGCTTTTCTAACTACTGTGCATGGGGCCCTCATCTGTGAAGGTGCTGTGGCCTGTGCTGTGCTGGGACTATCCACATTAAGCCCCAGCAACCATACAAGGTGGCTATTTCATGGGTGTTTTTTTCAAGTGAGGAAATCGAGGCACAGAGAATTTAGAATATGCTCAAGGTCAGGTGCAGTAGGAGCACAGATAAAACCTCAGGTCTCCATCCCCGGAGCCCTGTTTTCTTCTGCTGTGCCATTCTGCCTCTTTAGGAAAAGAAATCTGGAGGGAACTGGCACATGCCACCTGTTGTTTCTATAAACGTAGACATGACAATTGATTCTGAAGAGGGCAAGACAAGGAGAGCTCTACTCATCTGGGATGCTCTTCCATCAGTGCTCCATGGATCTCGAAGGGAGCCAGCCAAACACGGAACAGAAAAATAACCAACAGAAATTCAGAGCTTAAAGTTCTTCTCCAGTGAATGAAGACATATGTTTCTTGGGATTCTTTCATCAGTATTTGTTTACTAGACACTTATTGTATGCAAAAATAAAATGCATACTTCATAATATTACTTGCCATGGGCTCTCAGTGTAAGCTGTATCCTAAAAGCCCAGACCCCATCCTAGGTCATTTGATGATCTTCTCTGTCCCTTGGGCAAGCCATTTTTGTCTCTCAGGACTCAGTTTACTTGCATGTAAAATGAAATTAGCCACTGAAGCACTTCACACGCAGTGTTCTGTGGGTCAGTGTTTATTTATTTTTGATTTTAATATCCTCTCCATTTCCCCCAAAGGGTATTCAGAGGCAAAGAAAAACACCAACACACAAGTAGAGAGTAGTTAAAGGAGGAATCAGCAACCATGCAGAGAGAGGGGAGATAACTGTGCTAAAAACATGGATGAAATAATTACTATAATTGAGCAATAAATAACATTGCAATTTATCTAGGCCTTTAATTAATTAGTCTGCAAGTTGGTACTTTTTTGTGTGTTTACTCCAGTTCCAATCTTGGATATCCTGATAAGGAGGATCTAGGGAAACCAGTCTTGGACTAGAGCATCAGGGAAGTGGGGAAGGAGATACTTCTTATTATCACTAAATCTCTAAACCTATTCCAAATGTTAATTGAGTTCACGCATCTGAAAAACTCAAAGTGAAAACCTAAGTGTACCCTACAGCTCTCAAACCACTGCCTTATTTGCAAAGGGACAGGTCTTAGCGGCCTGAGAGCTGTTTCCTTTGTCCATTGGATGCCCTGTCTTAGTCCTTCTTCTTTCTGCCTTGGCTCAGACTTAATGCATGTCTCTCTGCCATCTCTTCACTGGACTGTGAGCCTGGGGTCAGAGATGCCTGGTTCACTTCTGCAGATTAAAAAAAAAAAAATCTGTGCATGAATGAATAATGGCCAGAATTTTATGATACAGTCAACCTAAACTGCGTATTTTATTCGTTCATTCACATCTTCACTTATTCCACAGACATTTATAGATCTCGCCGCGTGCCCAGCTCTGTGCTAGGCACAGGGAGCTCATCAGTTAGCAAGCCGGACAAGAAGCCATCACTTAGAGTAGTCTTCTAGGTATTAGCCTAGTGCAGGTTCCTCAGCAGCTGCACTGTTGACATTTTAAGGTGAAACTTTGTTAGCGTGGCTGTCCTTGCATTGTAGTGTGTTTAGCCGCACCCCTGAGCTCTCCTCACTGAGCGCAGTAACACTCCCCTCCCTAGTTGTGACGGTCAACAATGTCTCCAAACATTGCCAGATGCCCTTAGGTGGCAAAAATCTCCCCTGGCTGAGAACCATTGTAGTAGAGTAACCTGGAGGGGTTGCAGGCTCCTGTAGAAGGGAGTAACTGTCATGTCCCCAACTCAAGGTCAGAGCACGGCACAATGCTGTCCACAGACTTAGAGCCACCTGGCTGCCATCTGGGTCCTTGCCTTCTACTTTCTAGCTGAATAACTTGGGCCAGTGACTTAACCTTTGGCTGCCTCAGTTTCCTTATCTATAAAATGGAAACAATAATATCACCTGCCCCCTAGAATTATAAGGGTGACAGTGGTCCATGAACTTCTTGAGGGTAAGAGCCCATGCTTTTATCTCCTTGTCTAGACCCAGAGCTACTGTGCCTCCCAGCTAGCTTTGGTAGTAATAAAGGAACATGAAGCATTGGATTGTCTGAGTTCAAATTCTGGTTCTCTTACCCAACTATTGAATCAAGTCATATAACCTCTTGGCACCTTAGAATCTGCACTTATCACTATAGAGATAATAGTGCAAGGAATTACCAATAACCATTGAGGGTTGTTGAGAGGAATACATGAATTAATCGATATAAAAGTCTTTTTCACCAAGTGTGTTCCATGATATATGTTCAAATAAAAGTTTGAATCTTAGCACAGATGTTGGAGAGCAAAGCAGAGGGGACTTCATGCTCCCTGCTGCCTGAGGGGAGAGAACACACTAGGTTGTCTCTCTGGCCCAGGAAGACAGTTCATACCCAGAAACAGCATCGGCTCCATAGCAAACTTGTCAAAGGAATATTGACAGTCCAGCCTTTCCTGCACCAATAAGTAATGCATATGCATTGGGCCATGGGGCAGGTTCTGCTAGCTGTCTGCACTGATGATTGCCAGGCCCCTGCCCCAGCTGTGGGTGCTTTAGGATGCCCAGATGAGGGCAGCAGGGGACTTGTGTTTACTCCCTCCAATGCCACCAGCAGCCAGTTAGCTGCGTTTCGTCTCAAAGCCACACTCCTTCAGCTGGACTTTGAATTTCTTCAGCCCAAATTATCAGCTTCGTCTCATTCTCTGAGCAAGAGAAGTTCTTGTGCCTAGAAGTTCCAAAATTGTCATCTGTAAAACTCCTCACCCAGCTGTAAGCCCCTTTCCTGAGATCTGGCCCCCATTCACCTCTCCAGCCACTCTCTCTCCACCCTGCCCTGTGCTCTACTCTCTGGGCACAAGGAATCTTCTCAGAGTCTTGGCGCTCTCAGGTCTTGATGATTTTATACAATGATAATTTGTCTCCCTAGAATGCCCTCCCACCCGTCCACCCAGAGACTTTGCAGTCATCCTTAGTGCACTTTGAATGTCACCTCCTGTGTGTTCACCAAGCAGCATTAAATGGCCCCTCTGAGGGGCTGTGTGTGGTATATTCACCTCTCTTCTAGGGATTCATCACTGCATTATCAAAATGCCTAGACATCTGTCGGTCTCCTGGCTCATGAGCTACGTGAAGGACTGGTCTAGGCTTTCCTTTTACTTTGAAAACCAAATCAGGGCACGCCTCCCTTCCCCTAACTCCAGCACTGTCAGCGCTGTCCCTCTGTCAGCTTCCACAAGAAAAATGTATCCACTGCATCCATTGTGTGAATTTGGCAATTTCATTTCAAATTTGCAGAGACATGGCAAGAAGCCTCAGCTTAGCCTACAGTGCATCGCTCTCACCAACTCCCGCTTTCCCAAGCTTCTCCTGTATGCCTTCTCCTCTCCCCTCAACAAATCAATCCTGGTGTTGCTTCACACAGAGCAGCGTCATCAACTTCCCTGAAACCTTGGGAACGGGAGATATCCGATCTCCCCAGAACCCTCCTGCCATAGCAGACTAATCAAAGCAAAACCCAACATAGTGGGTCTCTCTCTAGGAAAATCATTTGCCTGCTGTGAAGAGAATAAATTTGTTCTCAGTCTCATTATACCTGTATTCTTAGCAAATGATATGGGACCTGCCTCAAAATGGATATTTATGGAAAGTCTGGGTGAAATGATCTTTGAGATGATAGGGTGAAAGTGATTATAAACCAAAAAGTATCTATAGCATTAGTTATGCTAATCCTATTATTTCATGACAACAGTTAGTAAATCGTTAGGTACAAGTTGCCCTACTTTGGCATTCCCTTTATAAGAAGATGGGAGCCCAGTCAGGACATCTCGGGCTCTTCCTGTGGTTCCCCACCCTGCTAAAGGAGATCAGGCACTTTGCCTGTGGCGAGGATGTCTAAGGCAGGAGGGAAAGTTGACCCATTCAGGCCACCATAGAGTGATAGTCTTGGTGGAAATGGAGTCTCTGGTTCAAGGAACAAGGAGGCATGGATTCATTTCTTTCTTAGTGCCTTGTGAGGGGCTAAGATCAGCAAGCATATGCCGACTTGGAGTTGGAGGCTGCATGCTTCTGCAGAAGGACAAAGGGATCAGGAGGCAGACAGACTTGATTTCGAATGTGACTTTGACAAGTGAACTAACCTCTCTGTGCCTCAGTCGCATCATTAGTAAAATAATGTTGATATGACACCTCATTTGTCCAGGAAACAGAATCCTGAAAAAGTCAATTCTCCACCTCTCTGGGTCTGCAGTAGAGATCTAAGTGGAGAGGACAAAATCAGGCTCATAACTGATCATTACTTTAGACATTTGTCTCAAACACCCCGTGTGGCCTGCTTTAGCTTTTGAGGGTTGGGCCAGATTATGCACGAGACATCAGAATGACTTTGAGCTCTCAGTTTCAAGGATTAGACCAACAATTGGGAGGAAGAAGCCATCTAGGAAAACAGAACTCCTAAAGGCGTGAATCCTAAAATACTCAATGCGAAGAGGGAGAGACTTCCCTGAGAGACCTGAGCTAGTCCATTTTCCTGGTACAGCAAAGGCATTTATGACCACCAATATGGTGACTTGGCCCATTTATGTCTCTGAACTAACTCGTTCTGCCACCATGGGTTAGAAAAATCCATCTCTCTGTATCTCATTCTCTTACCTCCTCACTTCCTCCCTCTCTGTCTCAAGTCCAAATTCACTAAGAGAGGAAACATGGCCAGTGCAGGTTGCCACTGATTTTCACTCCCGGCTTCCAGACTATGGCTCTCATTGGTTCAGCCAGTCAGCAGTGGCCAATTGGCTGTGGCCAGGGTGAGGAAGGAATCACAGTACAGTACAGTTTTCTGCTGTAAGACCTCCTAGATAAGCATGTATTTATGGGTTATCTTAAGTACAAATACCTAACACAGGGAAAACATAAATAGTGCACACTTAGTTCCTCTGTTGGCCAGTATGGTTAATTGGAGCAAATTAAAGATGGTGCCTTCTAAGTATTTCCCCCAAAAATGATTGAAGAAAATATGCATATTTCTGATAGCAATGAGGTGCCTACTGCCCTCTGGGGTTGTGAAATGCAATGCCTTTGATTTTATAGGAAATAGTACCCCACCTTATGGTACAGACAGTAATGATGCAGTAATAGTGAGCCTCATCCTCTCCCAGCTGATCCCAGCTCATCTGAGAAATTCCAAGTTATGCTGCCATGGAGACCAGCATACTGATTATAAATAGGATCAAAGCCATGCAGACCTCATTTGAGTCCTGATTCTGCCACTTACTGCATTTACCATTAACCTCGGTAAATTAAATAATCTGAATTTCAGTCTTCTCATTTGAAATACAGCAATTATAATACTATCTACCCTTATAGGTGTTATTGTGAAGATGAAGTGAAATAGAGCCTGCAAAGGACATATCACAATAACTGGCATACAGTCAGTGCTCCATAAATGGAACTCTTTGCAGTACTTGTGGTGCCAGTGGGACCAGCAGCAACAATGTTAGCCTAGAGCCCTAGACCCATAACCTACAGTGAAGGTTCTGAAGTAGTAACCGTCTTCCCTTGAAGATTAGCCCCAGATGCTTTCATGACAACAGAAGTTGGCATCCTGGGGTGCCTGGGTAGTTCATTTGGTTGAGCAGCTGACTCTTCATGGCTCAGGTCAGGATCTCAGGGTCGAGGGATCGAGTCCCGCATCAGGCTCTGCACTCAGCTCAGAGTCTACTAAAGATTCTCTCTTCCCTCTGCCTCTCCACCTGCTCCCACACACTCACACGCATACACACACACACTCTAAATAAATAAATAAGACCTTAAAAAAAAAAGTTGGCATCTCTGACTGCTTAGTGCCCTGGGAGGCCAGAATGTCTAACAAATCCCTGTCTGGGTTCCATCATTCGATGTCTCTGTCCTCCCCTCCACGCAGTAATTCTGGCCTGCTCCCAATCAGTTTCTTGTGTTCCCCCATTTTCCTGATCTTCTTGGCCTTGGGCAGACAGAATTCTCCACTGAGAAAATGGCTTGCACATAGTGTAAGTTGTCCTTTAATCAGGCACTTCCCATGCGTCAGATTCTTTACCTGGATAATCTTGTTTAATACTCAAAACAACATATCCCTGCTTTACCCATTTACAGAAGAGTATTCAGAGCTGAAGAGGTGGTAAAAAATAACTTTGAAAGCCATTCTGCTGGGAGCAGTTGAGCATATACGTGCAGTGGAGTCTCACACCTCACTGACGTTACCCATTCTGCGCTCCCATTCCTTGGGAAGTAACTTGGAACATGATGATGATGACGACAATAATTCTTATCTTCCTAATTATGTCAATGTCACCATCTTACTGCTCACAAAGAAGGAATTTTTTAAAAACAAGGACCTTTCATCCACGAAGTGAGGCAATTTTGTGACAGGAGGCTGACATCTCTACCCCTGTCATCCCCAGGGCAGGAAGCTCGTAAAGACAGCATCCAAAGGACACCATGGCCTTTAGCTCCATGACCGTCTGGACAGGAGCTCTGCTCTGAAGCTCCTGTAGGCTCTCCGCTGCACGACGTTGGCCCTTTTCTTCTCACTCTTTCAGTGCTTATCTTGCAGGAATGAATAACTTCCATTCTTCCGCTACTTTGTTATTTTTATTCTCCAGTATAAAACGTTCACTGAGGAGTACCTTTCTCTTCATTGAACTCACTACTGTCCCGAAAGAATGCCACTGTAGTCTTCAAGAGAAGACACATGATTTTGCTCCAAAACCCCTGTGGCCCCGTGGTAGACATTTGGGTCCAGGTTCACTCTACTTCCGTTTGCCTTGGCTCTGCCACTACTGCAAACACTACCATTCTCATTTTCAATGAGAAATTGCTGTGTTTACCTTCATTTAGAACACGATTTTCAGAGGTTTCCAAAGTCATACGCCTACTGCTAAAGACATGCTTTTTATTTTTTTTAAAAGATTTATTTATTTTAGAGAGAGCAAGCATGAAGACAGCAGGGACAGGCAGAGGGAGAGAGAGAATTTCATTTCAAGCAGACTCCCCACTGAGCATGGAACCTGACTCAGGGCTTGATCTCTCCACACTGAGATCATGACCTGAACTGAAATCAAGAGTCGGACACTTAACTGACTGAGCCACCCAGGTGCCCCTAAAGACATGAATTCCAAAAAAGTTTTTTTTTAAGTTTTTATTTAAATTCCAGTTAGTTAACATAGAGTGTATTATTAGCTTAAGGTGGACAATATAGTGATTCAATAATTCCATACATCACCTGGTGCTCAACACAAGTGCACTCTTTAATCCCCATCCCCTATTTCACCCATCCCCCCCCATCCATCCCCCCTCTGGTAACCACCTGTTTGTTCTCTATAGTTAAGAGTCCGCTTCTTGGTTTGCCTTTCTCTTTTTCTTTCCCTGTGCTCATTTGTTTTGTTTCTTAAATTCCACGTATGAGTGAAATCATATGGTATTGGTCTTTTTCTGACTGACTTATTTTGCTTAGCATTATACTCTAGCTCTATCCATGTCATTGCAAATGGCAAGATTTCATTCTCTTTGATGGCTGAGTAATATTTCACTGTATATAAACACCACATCTTCTTTATCCATTCATCTATTGATGGATGCTTGGGATATTTCCATAATTTAGGTATTGTAGATAATGCTGCTGTAAATATCGGGGTGTATATATCCCTTTGAAATAGTATTTTTGAATTCTTTGGGTAAATACCTAGTAGTGCAGTTGCTGGATTGTAGGCTAATTCTATATTTAACTTTTTGAGTAACCTCCATATTATTTTCCAGAGTGTACCATTTTGTATTCCCACCAACGATGCAGTTGGAGTCCCCTTTCTCCACATCCTTGCCAACACCTGTTCTTTCTTGTGTTGCTGATTATAGTCATTCTGACAGGTGTGAGGTGATAGCTCATGGTAGTTTTGATTTGTATTTTCTTGATGATGAGTGATGTTGAGCATCTTTTCATGTGTAAAGACATGCTTTTAAATTCTACCCTAAGGACATCATTTTAAAAAGTCTCATCCGTTTTACTCATTGACTCAACTAAAGGGATCCAATTTAAAATTTTATTATACTCCACAAATACTCATGGATTGTTACAAGTGCCAAGACCTGTGTTAGGCCCTGGGAATAATTGACATAAATAAACAACATAAATAAGACATGATCCTGACCTCAAGCTGAACACCTTCTAGCAAGCCACAAAATTGCAGCGATGAAAGGGGCTTATAAACAACATAGGAAAACTCTTTAATTTTCAAATCAGAAAGTTCACTGTGGAGGAGAAAATTAACTTGTCTCAGGCCACTTACATAAGGGATGGTAGAGCCAGGACTAGAACCAATCTTAATATCTGTCTACATTATTCTGTATAGTCTACCTCTGGAAATCCCTTTTAACATCCTAATCAGCTCTGCTCTGTATAGTTTCACTTTGGTTCACGTGTTGCCAGAGTGAGCAGTGAATACCTGACCCTTCATAAGCCACCTCCCAAAGGCCCCGCTGCTCTTCCTCTAGGCCAGGTGGCTGACCTTCATCCATGCCTCCAGGCCCCAGGCTTTCCCTTCCATAGATCTCATCACACAGTTTAGCAATGATCTGTCTTCATAGTAGACTGTGAGATTCATAAAGACAGAGGCCAAATTCTATTTATCCCTTTCTCTCCAGTGCTCAGCATTGAACTTGGCACAAAGTAAGTACTGAGTCATTTTTGCTGAATGGATAAATAAGCACATGAATGAAAAAACTCATACAAAGCTTGAAACTCACTTTTGTTTGTTCTCTCTCTCTCTATATATATATATAAACATATAGACAGATAAAGGTATATATAGATATCTCCCTTTTAATAATGCCTTTACTGACATGGTGATAGACAGCCCGGGAAAGAGCTCATCACATATAATGTCTTCAACTGCAGTAAGTATCTGTTCCCACAGAGGTAGGGTTGGCATTATTCCTCCCATAGGATGGGGGGTGGGGAATAACTAAATAAAAGATGTTATAACCACACCAGAAGGTTTATTTTTAGCTCACTGTGTTTATTTATGCCTTGAATCTACTGGAAATGAAATCAAGTGAAGCCTCAAGACAAAGGACTTTGTATTTTATTGTTTTGTTTTATTTTTAAAATGGGGGGGGAGTGGGGAAAAAGAGAGGTCAGATGTGAGATTATGACATTCTGTTTCCAGCAACTTTCACCAGTTACAAGAAAAGTGTAATTTGGAGATTGGAAGACCTGGTTTCTGTGTTTCACTCTGCTACCAACTTGCTTGGCCTCTGTCTTTAGCAGGGCCTATGACTTTCCTCTTTCAGACTCTCAGCTTCTCAATCTGTCAAATGGACAGATGGGGCATAGGTCGGATACTTTCTAAATTCCTTATGGGTCCTACGCCTTTTTTTTAAGATTTTATTTATTTATTTGACAGAGAGCAAGAGCAAGCATGAGCAGGGGAGAGGGAGAGGCAGGCTCCCTGCTGAGCAGGGAGCGTGACATGGGACTCCATCCCAGGACCCTGGGATCATGACATGAGCTGAAGGCAGACGCTTAACTGACTAAGCCACCCAGGCACCCCTCTTCAATGCCTTCTTGAAGCCAGAATCACTGGGTTGAGACAACCCCAGAGGCTACCCTGTGGGCCAGTGAAATGCCTCCCCTTATTTCTGCGGAGGCCATTGTAAATAGTCTTAGAAGAAAGATCCTGGGGCGCCTGGGTGGCACAGTGGTTAAGCATCTTCCTTCAGCTCAGGGCTTGATCCCGGCATTATGGGATCGAGCCCCACATCAGGCTCCTCTGCTATGAGCCTGCTTCTTCCTCTCCCACTCCCCCTGCTTGTGTTCCCTCTCTCGCTGGCTGTCTCTATCTCTGTCAGATAAATAAATAAAAATCTTTAAAAAAAAAAAGAAGAAGAAAGATCCTTATTGTTCCTTTGATTTGGTAAAATGAGCAACTTGCTTTATTAAAAATACAAGTAGTTACCATTTATTTAGCCCTTTCCTTATTGTCAGGCATTATGCCAAGTACCTTTTATGCATTATTTCATTTAGTCTTCAAAACCACCCCATGAGGTAAATCCTATTTTATTGCCATTTAGGAAGAATTATTCATATGGGAGAGATTGAGACTTGAAGTTCAGTGACTTATCCAAAGTCACAAAGACCAAAAGTGTCAGAGCCAGGATTAGGACTCAGTGCTCACTGATGCCAAGGTCTTTGCTCTCAACACGGCATTAAATTCTAGGTGTTTAAAGCCCAGTTATCTTCCTGGGGCTGTTCCCTGGCATGGGAATACTTTTTATGTGTGTCTCATCCTGGGAAGCAGGAGCTTACTCATTTTTGGTGTCTCACAGTTGGAAACCAGGACATGAAAAACTCCCATCCCAAGTTAAGTTTGGATTTATCTTGATAGAAATGGGCAAACTTTGGAGGTTCTTTTTTTTTCTTCTTTAACTTTTTTTAAATATTTTATTTATTTATTTGACAGAGAGAGACAGCCAGAGAGAGAGGGAACACAAGCAGGGGGAGTAGGAGAGGAAGAAGCAGGCTCCCAGCGGAGGAGCCTGATGTGGGGCTCCATCCCCTAACGCTGGGATCACGCCCTGAGCCGAAGGCAGACGCTTAACGAATGAGACACCCACTCTTTTTAAACTTTTTTAAACTTTTTTTTAAACTTTTTTTAGCTTTTTAAAGAAGATTTTATTTGTTTGTTTGTCTGTTTATTGGCAGATAGCACGAGCCAGAGGAGGGGCAGAGGGAGAGAATCTCAAGCAGGCTCCACTTAGCACAGAGCCTGATGTGGGGCTCAATCTCATGACCCTGAGACTTGATCTGAGCTGAAGCCAACAGTCAGACACCCAACTGACTGAACCACCCAAGCACCCCACCTCTGGCGGTTCTTAAGTTACCCATATGTCAAGATTTTCTTCTATGTTTACCAAGAACAATGGTCTTCTCAAGAAAGCCATGGAGCTCACTGCTCTTTGACTCTCTACACCCCCATTTTGAACAGGTATCCTTTCTTCAGGTATCCTTTGTAATTCACCACTTCTAACTCTTTGTTTATACCACTCTCTTACGTGCCCGCCTGTTTATCTCCACTCATTCCAAGCCTGCACAAGGGGCCCTCAAGGTCCTCTTCTGTTACCTCCCCCATGAGCCTATTACTTCATAACTGAGAACTCACTTCTTTTGAGTTTCCACAATGAAAGGGAGAAAAAATAGGTCTAGGGGTAGGGAGGAAAAAAACTAACCTGAGTTAGTACCTGTTATATGCCAGTCACTATGCTGGTTACTTGCTCATACTTCCTATAATTTTTCAACCACCTGACAGGTAAGAATTAACCGGATGTATCATATGAGGCTCTAAAAGAATGATGAAACCTGCCCAGAGTCATAGAGTCAAACTTACTTATGGGTTCATGATTCAAATATAGTTCTATTTGACTCCAGAACTCACATTTTTAAAATATTATATCAAATTATGTCTATACAAGTAATATCCTCTATAACCTCACAAAAGAAATACTTTATTATCTCTATTACTTGACAAGAAAACTTGGATCTGAGAGTTAAGAATCTTACTCAAACCTGCTGAAAGTCTCACAACTAGTAGGACCAAGCAAGTCAGAAACCAGAACCAAGGTTGTACTTCTGTTATATAGTAGGATGGTGCTGTACATTTAACTGCATAAAGTCCCATAGATTTCCTAGGTCTCTGACCAGACTGTGCACTTCCTGAGAGCAGGTATGTGCCTGGTTTATCTTGCACCCAGGATATAAAATCTTAATACCCTAAGATTCATATGCAATCTTTACTAAGTAAATGTGAATTGGATTGTGAAGTAAGAAAAGGAATGCTTCATCTACCAAATGTGCCTGATCTTCTAGTATCTATAGCGTTTTCCCTGTCTTACCTTCACATGTCACTTTTCAGGAGCTTCAGTTTCCTTATCTGAATGGTGGAGGTAATACCTTCCTGGATTCTTGCTGGATAAAATTTACAGGCAAACTAAGTGCTGGTATATAGTAAGTACTCAACAAACAACAGATAATATGAGAATGTGATATAAGGGATGATTACAACCTCATAAATTCCCAGTGGCTTAGACAAGCCCAGAGGGCACTTAGTCCCAATTTGGAGTGAGGGAAAGGATCAGAAATGCTGGTGACCCCTGAGATTGGTCTCTCTCTCTTTCTCTCTCTCTCTCTCCTGGAAGAGTTGAGTTGCCTCACAATGAACTCCTTACTCATTATTCCCCACTTGATCATATTGCCTTCCATCCAGAGAATGTGGTTGTTTGCAGCCTCTGGCTGAGGAATCTTGATGAGGAATGTTTGCAAGAAGAGAAAAACTTCAAGTGTGTGAAGGAATCTAAGAATGCAAGCAAGGCAGCATTTCAGGAAGAGACCATCAGACAGGGCCTAGCATAGAAAGGGAATAAAACCTCTAAGATGACAGAATAAATAAACAAATTGGAAAGGGCTATATCTAGTCTTCACCTGGAAAGTTAGAAATTCTTAATAGGTAAGGAGGTATCTTTTTGGGGATGAAGACTGTGGAGTGCTGCCTCCTCCACCACTTGGCAACTAAATAAGGAGTGTGATTCACTTGTTTTGATTTGCTGAATGCCCAGTTAAACTTCATGAAAAAAATAAAATGGGGGAGAATGGGGACAGGAATGGCTACAGTATGTGGCAGGTTGAAGTAAGTGCATGGGGTTGAAGAAAGAGCCATGTCACAGTTTGGTCCAACCAGTTACTGGCTGCATGCCCTTGAGCAAGGACAGCCCTTCTTGGAGGTTGTGGGTAAGAGCATGATTTCCTTGGAAAGAGAGGAGTGCTCAGGGGAAGGAGCAGAAGTGCAGGGAGTTTTAGATGTTAAAATCCCTTTACTCACTTTAGATTCTTTTTTTAAGGCCCACTTTGATGCTTGTATGTCTCTGACACCTTTCTATCGTGCGGGTACCCCCCATTTTGTTACATGTATGTATTGTTTTAAATAAAGAGACAATAGATGTTAAGCTCAGAAACGTTAAGCAATGGTATCTGTCGAGTAAGATATTTCTATTGTTATTGTGTTTATCTTTAATGATGCTGCACTGATAGGACTTTAAGTGAAAGAAAGTGAGTCATGTTCAATGTAATATTAGCTAAATATTATAGGTGGTATTTGAATGAATGAATGAATGAATGAATGAATGAATGAATGAATGGTACCTGGTGATCCCTAAGGCCTTGCTACTCAGAGTATGATCTGCAGATTCACAGCACCTGAAAGCTGGTTGGAAATGCAGAAAAGTAGGCTGCTCCTCTCAGACCCTTGGCATCAGAATTTGCATTTGAACAGGATCCCCAGGTGCTTCCTGTGTATATTAATGTTCCAGAAGCACTACTGTAAATGTTTACTAGTTCTGCCCAATTCTTCTTAAAATGATTCTATCATAGCTAAAGATTTTGAGGCTATCCTCTCTACCAGATTCCTTATTTTCCTTTTATTTTGTTGAATATTTAAAGAAAAATTAATAAATACATTGAAATGCAATGAAAATATTGTTGCTCTAGGGTGTAGTCTTCTGAGTCTGGCACACGTGCATCTGGCCCGACTCCACCATTTACTAGTCCTATACACTTGAGAAATATGCTTCACCTGAGTTTCTTCATCTATTAAATGGAGTTTGCAATCCTTTATTCTCACTGCTCCTCTGGTGTGTACACACACACGGACACGCACACACACGCTCAGTTCTCTTAGTGCCTGGACCATAGTAGCGGGGCCCACAAATAAAACTCACAAAATCACTTTCCTTTGCCTCCCATCTATACCAGACCCTCTAGGTCTTGTGTCATCATAGGAAGGAACCCATCCTGGCAACCAGGTGCCTTGAATGTCTAATTTGGGTCGTGAGTGCCAGATAATTCAGTTGACATCAAATCATGCTTTTGTGAGTGCATGTGCAAATTATCCAAATTATCAAATCAGCTATTAAAGTGTCCTCACAAATGAGGCATTTCTGCCTTGCCTGCATCTGTTCAGGGTCCCAGTTCAGTGCAGACTGGTTTCTGGAGGAATTGGGGATTTGAGTGAGCAAAGATCAGGAAGAAGCCCTGGACTGTGGGCTGCTTTCAGACGGTTTAGGTGGCCCATCTTGCATTTCTTATTTCTTAGCAGGACCCATGAAACAGCATATTCAGGCCTTTTTGTCTGTTCACTTCAGCATGAAGAAAGAGTAATAAAGAGCAAGTGGAGTTGGTAGGCTCAGCGGCCTGCCTTTCCATCCTGGCACCACTAGCTGTGATGTGAGACCAGAGGCAAGTTACTAAGCTTTCTGCATCTCTGTTTCCTCAACTCAAAAAACAGAGGTCATCATTTTGACTTCACCAGCACGTGATGAGGATTAAGTGAGAACCAGTGTGCTTACTTGCCTAGCGCAAAGCCCGAGGCATTAATGTCACAGTACCAGGTACTCAGCCCCTGGCCATTCCCCCACTTCATGCTTCAAATTTTACCCAGCCAGATGGACTGGATTTTAAACCCACCTTCTTCTATTTCCCAGTGTGTAACCTTAGTCAAGTCGTGTCACTTAATTTCTCTAAGCCTGGGTTCCCCCACTGTGGCATGGGTGGTGGGGTGGAGGGGCAGGTAGGTAATGCCAGTATTTGTGAGGATTAGGAGATGAAAGCGAAGCGAAGCACCTGGCTCATGGGAGTTGGCTACAGTGTAAGTGTTCATGCAAACGTGATAGCACTTCATGGTCAAGGAAGTTGGACTTAAGCCTTACTTCCTCTCTGTGGCCTTTGATCACCCCTCTCTTCTGCTGGATTCCACACTTCCTAGACCTTTATAACTTGTGGTGCTCAGGCACAGAACCCCTTCTTTGCACTCCCTCCTCAGGTGGGCTTGTGGAATCCCTTGGTTTTAAATGTCTTCTCCAGCTGATGACTCAAATTAAAATCTCCAGCCTGGGCCTCTTCCTGAACTCCAGACTCCTAAATCCTACTGCTTGTGTAATATTCCTACTTGGAAAGTGTAAAATCGTCTTAGATTGGCCCTACTCCAAATTGCGCTCCTCAGTTAACACCTGTATCACCATCAGACCTGCTCTGCTCCCAGTCTGCCCCCTTCTCAATGTCTCAGGCCACAGTCGCTGGAGCCATATTTGTCTCACCTCTCTCTCCCACACCCCATACCCAGTCATTGGCAAATTCCCATAGCTCAATCTGCAAATACCCAGAATCCAACCACTTCTCACAATCCTAGGTCAAACCAGAATCATCTCTGGCCTTGGTCCCCTGTAACCTATCTACAAACTCAGTTGGATGGTCCTTTAAAAATGCAATTCATATCTAACCATTCTGCTATTGGAATTTCAACATTGCTCCAACTCAGGGTAAAGCCCAAAGTGCTTAGCGTCACGTGCAAGGTCTTACATGAGCTAGCCCTCTGTCCCCCAGCTCCGCACTACCTTTCTGATATCGCTTCCTTCCACTCCCCAATCGTTCTGATCTGTGTGTTGTACCTTAACATGCAAGCTCCCTTTCACTCAGGACTTTTGATTTACTGCTTGCTCAGTCTAGAATGGCCTTCCAACGATTATCTGTATGGCTTGCTCCCGCATATCATTCCAATTTCTGCTTATATTTAATCCAATTAAGAGACTTCCCATTGCCACCACCACCTCTCCCCACTGGTGTTACCCTGCCTCCAGTAGCATTTATCTCCTACTGGTATACCCTGTCCTCTCCATTATAACAGAAGGGACTTGGTACCTAGCATTGAATGCTTAGTAGGTATTCAGTAAATATTTATTGAATGCATGAGCAAACTATTTAATTCTGTTTTCCTCATTGCATGAACACTTTTGGCACGTATTACTCAGAATTCTACTTTGGTTGTCAGCTATTATGCAAAGGATAATATGCATAAATTACATTTGTATAGAATTCATAGTTTGCATAGCCGTTTTTACAATAATTATTGCAATTATTACAAAAAATATTACCTCCTTTGATCTTCATCACAACTCAATGAGAGAAAGACATATTCCACTCATATTTATAGATGATGAAACTGAGGCATACAGAGGATAACTAATTTGCAGAAAATCATACATTTAATAATGGAGAAATCAGGACTTGAACTCCAGTCTTATTACTCTTGACCCAAGATTTTTTCTATGAAATGTAGATACCTTACCTTTACTTATTAGCATTGCTATGGAATTGAGTCAATGTGATTAGTACTTTTCTTTCCTGGAAAAAAGGATCAATTTTATGTATTTCTTTTGTAACTCTATTTTGCCTAACACAGAGTAAAATAGGTAATAGGAGCTCATGCAGTAAATATTGGCTGCAAGGGTGAATATAAACCCAAATATCACAGAAGTGTGTGCTTCTCATAATGTCTTAAAGGGTCTACCTGGAAGATTTTATCACTCTGTAGGCTCAACTTCAAGACAGACTTAGTTGTCCATGAAAAAATGTGGTGGAAAGTGGGGGAGGACAGGAAGGGAATTAAAAAAAAAAAAAAGATTAAAGAGATAGGCAACTAGCAATATGAGAGAGTACCCAGATTGATGCAGCAAATCAGGACTTGATTGAGGAACATCCAGTTCTGGCTAGTTAGCGTTAAGAATTTGGGGTAGAATGCGGTACTGGGAAGTTTGAACAAGCAGTGTACCTGTAGACTGGTGAGTGGTAGTTAGTCATTCTGGCTTGGAGCAGAGAGCACTTGTCTGGAGGTCCTTGCCAGAAGAAAGTGCTGACTGAGTCAAGTGGGGTGTGCCTGCTCCCAGAGTAGGCACTTCCAAGCAAGAGAGCTGAGGTGAAAGCGAGGATATGCAATGGAAGCCCAGTCATAGGACTGAGGGCAGCTACAACTCTGTGAGCTCAGGGTTGCCCTACAGCCGGGGTAGGGCAGAGAAATCCCAAATCACACTCTTCCATACCTGCCTCACCCCAGGCGGCCCCAGGAAGACTGAGTGGGTGTGAGTCTACACTGCTTCTCTAGGAGAGCCCTATAGGAAGGGCTGGTAGACAAAAGGCTTTTTCCGTCACCTAGAAACCCGTCCCTTCCCTCCAGCTGCAGCCCAGTCTCCTCAAACAGCATCCTCCATCAGCTTCCTGGGAGGCAGAGCAGCCCCTGCCCGGGCTCATGAGCTTGGACAAGGCCGTGAGCATCCACGTCCGGAGATCAAGTCCCCAACAAATAACTTCCTGCCGGCCTATTTATCTTCTGTTTCACCCCAGCGGAACTGGGGTCTATAAATTTTAGTTGGGATTCAGGACCATTTTCTAGGTCAGGGATGTGTTGCATATCAATAGTAGAGCAAAGTATCAGTGTGTTCTCTTCCGCACAGAGTCCATTTGTCTGCTGTAGTGAAACAGACATGCTCAGTGGGCAGCGGCCCCCAAGGTGGCTGGGGGGCCATAAACCTCCGCAGTGGACAGGAACCGCAGAGACGGGAGACAAATGAACTGCTTCTGAGCAGGCCCAGCATTTCTCTCACAGGCTCCGAAGGCCTCCGCACGCAGAGTTGAACCTGACTTTTGCTAACGGCAGGTCTGGTACTGCTTTTACTTGACCTGGCCTTCTATTGCAAGTGTGTTTAAAAATCTGGTGTATGTGTTGAACATCGTGAGCTTTATGGCCCTGTGCAAACACAGAGACAGCAAAAAAAGTCTCTTGGGTCAGACCTGGCTTTAAATCCCAACTCTGCCCCTTGCTGTGGGACTCCTCGACAAATCATTTAACCTGTTCTCACACATGTGAAAGGACCCAAGGAGGTCAACTTTATGATATAGATAAAACACGATGGAGCCGTGTGTCTGATCTATAGCGGGCACCCAGCACTGTGGGGCTTGTTTAAAATTAGAAATGCATGTGTGGAAATGGCAATGAGGCTCAGCCTGGCAGCATAGCTTGGGGATTGCAGAGAAGAAATGTCAAATCATACCCAGTCATTTGTGAATCTTGGTGCTTCCACTTACTGTTCAGCTATCTGGGGTGTGTTATGTCCTTTTCTATGATCAAGGGATAATAGTCTTGCCCATCTCATAAAGTTGTTGATATAACTAAAAGATGAGATGTCTTTAAAGTACAAAACATAGGATGTTTTGCATATTAAGACCTTAATAAACGTAAGATATTACACCTTGACTGGATAACCAAAGTCTTAAACTCAGTGTAATAAGAGATATTATAACCCAGCTATCCCGTGTGCATGTAATTTATAGTTGTCTATTTATTATTGGGAAAAAATAACATTATAATCATCTGTAGCTATATTGTTAATCCAATTGACTGGAACCTGAGTTTATTGGTTCTTTATTAGGACTGTGGGTGCTGCGTGCTGTGATGGGTACGAAAATGAATAAAGAATGAAGATGAAATTAATGTACCAAGCACTGTGCTAAGGGCTCTCAGATGGATTATCTCATTTAACCTTTTCATATAGTTTATATTACTTCTGTTAGAAAGAATGGTTCATGGTCATTGTGGAAAGGTTGGAAAGAGAAAAAAAATATATTAAAAAAATTAAAATTACCCATAACCACTGTTCGCTATTTGCTGTATTTCCCTCCTGTCCTTTTTCTGTGCAAAGTTCATGGTCCATTTAAACCTTAATTCCCTCATCTATAAAATAAGAATAACCAGGAGTGGTTAGACAACAAATGAGATCCTTTGAGCAAAGGATCTCAGTGCTGGGCATTTGGTAGAGGGTCAATAAATCTCTGTGACCTTGAGGTTCTATCACATATGATTAGTTTTGTAGAACTTTTAAAACTAAGATACCTCCAAGAATGAGACTATGAGGTGTTCTTTCAGAGGGGCCATAAAGCCCAGGGACAGATTTGGAACTTCTTCCAAGAGTGGCAGTTTACTCAAAGACTTTAGCAGGTGGTGGTAAAATGTATGATTTTATATTAAAAGCCATGTAAATATTGGGATGCAAAATTCTTCACAATTTTTAAGATAATATAAGAGACCACAAAGGAACATGGCACTTGCACCCAGCTTGGACTAAAACCCCAGCCCCTGGGGTATATTTTTTTCTCCAGCATTATGGACTTTTCCGTGGAAAAGCTGTGAAGCTAGTGCACCAGGCTGGGTGGTAAATGATGGGAGCAAGAGTGAGGGAAGTGGCAGTGGGGATGAGGAGGAGACAGAGCCTGGAGTTTTCCAAGATGGATTAGAAAGAACCTCATTATGGGGCACCTGGGTGGCTCAGTCAGTTAAGCATCTGCCTTCGGCACAGGTCATGATCACAGGGTCCTGTGATGGAGCCCCATATCAGGCTCTCTGCTCAGGAGGAAGTCTCCTTCTCCCTGCCGCTCCCCTTGCTTGTGTGCTCTCTCTCTCTCTCTCTCTCTCTCTCAAATAAATAAATAAATAAATCTTAAAAAAATAAATAAAAGAACCTCATCATTGTTCAAATGTGAAGAAAAGGTTGGGTGAGAACGATCCTGAAACGTTCTCATTGGGTAGATGGCAGCCCTGCAGGGACTGCAGATTTATAAAAATGCAGATACACATGAGCATTGCTAATAAATAGTAGAGCTCTATCTGCTTTGCAATGAAACCTCCCATTCACCCTGCCACCTTAATTAAAACAAAATTTAGCTCTATTGTATATATTCCAAAAAAATTAAAAAACAAAGTTCTTTTTTCTTGGAACTTTTTCCTGTTTCTCTGGAAATTATTTTAAGAACAGTGCTGTCCTTTATAGGTCAGAAGTTAACAATTGCCTGCTTTAATCACTAGCTCTTAGATAAGGAAGAGAGTGTGTGGCTTTGGGGAATCCTTAGGTGAAGACTTTGTGTGTCTCAGGACCTCTGTGCCAATGGTTGCTTTTACTGCAGAAATGAAAGTAGAACCACATTTTGGGAACAGAGCGCACTGATGTGAGGGCACGTTTTCTCTTTGACAATATCAGGGCAAAATTAAACATTCATAATATGGTAATTAAGAGCTGAATAATTTACTCTAAACCAATAAAGTAGATGTTGGTAGTGTGATAGCTCCAGAATGAAACACAGTAGAGGAAAAATAACAGTGTTTGTTCATTAGCTATAAGCCTGAACTATGCAGTGCTCAATGAACATGGTTCCTCTGTTAATGACCAAAATTTGAAGAGTGTGCTCCCAAAGCCACAGGCATTCAGCAGCAAATCTAGCATACAGCACCCCAGTCCTCTATGGTAAATGCTGTAACCAAGGGCAAGTCACTCCTCTAATTTGTGCCTCAGTTTCCAAATCTGACATTAGGCATAAATAATTCCTGTCCTGTCAATAACATAATTTCATATCTAAAAGACGGCCATCTATTATTATCACACCAGGCACACAGAGCCTTGCAGGAAACCTGGTGTTGGATTCTTTCAAGATGTTTACTATGCCTGCTCTGCAACGGTGCTAGGCTCTCTTCCTGGAGTGCTTAGGTCAGGGGGAGAAGGGAGTGAACAGATGCATTCAGAAGCCCACAAAAAATCATAAATCCACTTTGTAATCTCTAACAATCAAGATACCCTCAGAATTCCACCATAATTGAAGACATATTCAGAGTCCATCATAATCACAGAGAGAGAATGGATGGGAGGAAACGTAAGCGTTCTCCTTTTATTCTTCTCTGAGAACTCCAAGTCTCCTTTCGTGAGTGTGGGCCACATTCTTGCATACCTTCCTTTTAATTCGCTATCTTGCCCAAGTCTCTACCTCTTTTTGAGCCCAGTTTCTCTCTATCTCCTGCCCTGCTTCACTGTCCATTGGCTCAACCATGCAGCTGTGGTTAAAAGTTAGATACGTGGCACCCAGGAAAGAGACCAGGGCAGGGATTAAGGTCGTGGAGAACAGGCAACACACGCACACCAGGCTGCGGTGTTATAACGCTTACTTCCAGCAGACAAAAGACAGAGTGCACGAAGTCCAACATCTTGCGCTGTGGCAGCGCCCCATGGCCAGCAGATCCAGTCCTCAGCCAGCACTGTAGATTGGGCTACACATTCCACTGCTTACTCCAGTGGCAAGACCTCATGGGGTCTGAAATACAGAAAGCTGGAGGCATGTCTGAGGGCCAAGGGCACATGCACATGAGCAAAACAAAGGAGGACACAGTGACTTTGAAATAAAGAAAGATATTCCCACACAAGGCGAGAAGCCCAGCACAGGCTGCGTAGGCTCTTCATCTCTTGGTTAGATGTGTTCGAGGCCCAAGAGCCGTTCTTACGCCACTGGGTGGGAGTTGACGACCTCATGCAGGAGACTGCCCTTCCCAACACGTCAAAGACTCTTCTACACCCTTCTCACCTCCTCATGAGGAAGACCTCCACACAACTTCGATGCCGGAGGACAGCCCCATGTCTGTGGGCATTGCCCTCCATTTCCCTTCATTGAGGAGGGTGCATAGTGAAGTCTGGCATCCCAGAAGGAGAGTCCTAACACAGAATATACTGGGTCTCCGCACTATAGCACATGCCCGGTGGGCCACTGTTAGGATTAAGTATTTATTGTGCTTGGTACCAATGCTGGCACAGAGTCAGGGTCGACACTGGGCATTTATGGAGGTTGTCAATATTAAGATGGAACCTTGCAGAGGTAGACAGATGAGTGAGGCTTGCCCCTGCTTCAGGGAACTTAGCTAGTGGGAGAGACAGGCTTAGAAGTGACTCATGTATAGGGAAGACTAAAATGAACAGCTTTACGGACATAAAGGCAGAAAAAAATTTATGCTAAAGATGGATAAGTTTCAAAAGTTGGAAGTTGAATGTTAAGCCTAACTGGGAGAACAGACACGTGGATGAATGTGTAGATGGTGTGTTGAGAAAAAGTCACAAGCCTTTTGTAACGGGAGCATGTAAGGAACACAAAGAAATGGTGAAAGAAAGGGCAGATGGGCCCAATCATGGAATGCCTAAAACACCAGACCAGAACTATTTGAACTCTACCGTCTAATGGAGAGCCATTGAGTTTTTGGGAGGAGGATAAGTGTGTGACCTAGGGAGTTGCAAGTGAGTCAAAGAATCATCAGGATTCTTTGGGGTCATCTTCAAGAACCAACCCCCGCAATTTTCTCCCAACCGGAGTTCTCTTTGACCAAATGGCACATAGTACATGCACAACAAGTATTTATTGACTAGATAATTGAATAATCATCATGAGCTTTTACTTCTTCTGTACATGAGAAAGAAAGAATACTTTGGTATGGTTTGGGACTGAGAGGGAGGAGTTCCAGTGCTGGCCCTGTGGTCTGCCATAAAGTCACCTAAGCTTTCTGGGCCCCATTACCTCTCAGAAATGGAGGAAGTAACGAAAATTTGTCTCCCAGAGTTTTAGAATGAGAAATGTTAAAATTCTGTTTGCAAAATCTAAGGGAAAATAGTAAAAGCCAGTTTTCAGATGTGAGGATGATTATATCTATCAGTCTGGTTGAGGTAGCTGAGACCTCTCACCTGTTTGTCCTGTTCACTACCTTACTAAGAGTGGGGAGGCATCACAGATGCCCTTTAATGTGTTTCTTTCTACAGAGACCATGCTTTGAAAGATGTTTTGTGTCAAATAACCTGCATTTATTTAGCAGAAACTAATTTGTCTCATTATTTTTATTAATCAGAAATATATATCAGCCAATCAGAATTTATGATGTGGCAGCAAAAGGTTACTAATGCACTAATTTGATATATGCCAGCTGAAAGCAAAGCAATTTGTTATTTTAATTAACCTTAATATGAGTAAATGTATTATGAGTTAGCTTTTTTGGAATGAGAATGGAATATAGTTCCCATTAATATCTTTAGAAGTTCTTCTATATCTTAGAATGCTAGGTTGAATGTCAACAGTAAAGGGTTCAGTCATTCCACTTGTAAACAGTAAAAGAGAAAGGAGCAATCAACCCAACATTGCCAAACTTAGCTGAATGCTTTAGTTAAAATGATACCATTCATTCATTCATTTATTTACCATTTCAGTAAACATGTATTCAGCACCAGCAATATGCTAAGTATAGATAATAAAAGACATAGTCCCTCCCTTGAAGGAGTTAATAATTTCCTCATTTTTTAAGCAAATACTTGTTGCATATCTATTGAATATCAAGTCCTGTGGTAGGCATTAGACCTCAGAGATAGAAGATGTTCCTTCAAGAAGTTCATGGTTTAGGGCAGTAGCTCTAAACCTCATTCATGTAACACAGCCAAAGAGCATAAGCTCTATCAGCATCACAGGCTTTTTACAGCAATAATCATCACAGTGAGAGCAGAGGGAGAAGGACTCCATTAGGGAATCTCAACAGTGGGTTGAGTGAAAGGCTCAGTTAATTTGTGAGCGTATACCACCACCACCCCCGGCACCACACATACCTGCACCTATAACCCATCCAAGGTGATTCTGATATGTCCCCAGCATGACACAGGAGCATCAGTTCAGTGAGAAAGATTATTATAGGAGGACTTTCCTGAGGATGTTTGAAGTTAATGAGAAGATTGTCAGGACAGAACCCATGTAATCCCAAAGAAAGTTTATGTGCCTCTGGATTGTGACAGTGGCAATGAAAAGGAAATGGAAAGTATGAAGACATTTAGGAGATAGAATACAAAGAATTTGGGACATGAACGTGGAGAAAAAAATGAAGTTTAAAGCCTTGATGGCTGTGAAATTCATCAGGATTAGGAGTTTCCTTTATCAGTATCGAGTTTGAGAGTTTGGGGGAAGACATGGATGTGAAAGAGGAGGGGGTTGAAGCATCACTTTTAGATGCATTCCATGATGTAGTGGACATGTAGTTTTCTGAGCATGGCCTTTCAAGACATCATCAAATCATGACTCTGACTCTGCTTTCTGGGAGTCCCTGAGCAAGGTACTCAACCACCAGCTACCGTTTCCCTATCCATAAAATGGGTCAATTCAATAGCCTTTGTTACCACATGCAAGGGTGTGGCATGCTCCTCTCACAGAGGAGCTGCCCAGCCAACATTTCCTCCCTCCTTTGGTCATCACCGTTCTAGGTAAGCATGCTTAGAGAAGTAACCAAAAAGGGACAGGGATTGACTTCACCAGCAACGCTTGAACTCCTGGAAATTCCCATCCAGACCATCAGAAAAGACCATAATGTTGTTCAAATCTTTTTCTACTGTATCTGCCCAGCTTCTCTCACACGAATCCCTTGATGATTAATTCCCAGCCAGGACTAGGTTATTAAAGATCCCCAAAACCATTTCTATTATCCCCATCGGTGTATTCACATAAGTGGTAAAAAAAAAAAAAAAAGTACTTTCTGCCATTGTAGCCACTAGGAATGTGTTGGAGTTGTGGCTGGAGCATGCCCTTAAGTTACCTGCTGCGTCCACCTCCAGGCTTTGTTTACGTAGCTGTTGACACCCAACATCATCCAAGTGGGCTGCAAAAAATCTGGAAAGAAAGATGTTAGGAGAGTGGTTTTGTAGAGGACTCAACAAGGAATAACTAGAAAAGGCTTTTGACTTTGAAATTTTGCAGGTTTTTGAAATGAGATGAGGCAAGTCAGATCTCCCTTGCATTTCTTTGGTCTTTTCATGCTTTCTCTTGCTCCAAGTCAGCTCAGCTATTTCCAACAGTAACTTTACCAACGTTCTCACAACTTCGTTTAGTTACATTGTATGTGTTTTGACTAGATAGTTTGGGGGAGTTGGTTGTTGTTTATAAGCAAAATATTGAAATTTAAAACTAGGTTTGGAACTTGGCTCTCCAATTATTTTGTTTGCCCTGGGGCAAGTTGCAAGTCCACAATGTGAGGGCATCATTAACCTTATCTGTCTTATTTGTAAAATAGGAATAATAACTAGGTCTGCTCCCTGGGTTAGCATAGTTATTATGATGGAGTTGTACACTGCTTTATCTGTAAGAATATCTTGGTTTTTATTCATAGTATTTGAAGTGGTGCTTACTATCTAATTTTCTTGGTCATGTCCAACCATTCCAATTATTTTGTTGATCTTTTCAAGTACTATTTCTTATTTGCACTTTCTGTAATATTAGATCTTACCTTTCTTATCTCTAACTTTGCACATTCTCATTTATTCTATCATATGTTTTCTAACTTCTAAATTATCCAGCTTATTCATTTTAAGCCTACTTTTCTAATGCATATATTTAAGGCTAAAACTTGCCCTATAGTATAACTTTAGCTGCAACCTGCAGAATTTTATAGGTTGGACTTTAATTATTAGTCAGCTTTTAATATATATGTTATGTATCTTATATAAATATAAATATACATGTATATTTAATTTTCACTGTATCTTCTTTGTCTTGTGAGTTATTTAGAAGTATTCTATTTTGGGGGCACCTGGGTGGCGCAGTTGGTTGAACAATCAACTCTGGTTTTGGCTCAAGTCATGATCTCAGGGTTGTGGATTTGAGCCCCATGTCTGGCTCCATGCTCAGCAAGAGGTCTGCTTAAGATTCTCTCTCCCTCTCCCCCTACCCCTCCTGCTCATTGGCTCTCTCTCTCTTTCTCTGTCTCTCAAATAAATAAATACATAAATAAATAAATAAGTCTTTAGAAGTATTCTGTTTTTAATTTCCAATGTGTGGGGATTTTATGTTTATATACTTCCTTATTGACTTGTAATTTAATTGTATTGAGGTCAGACAACATAGTATGATAAGAGTTTTTAATACAACAAAATTTATTTGATATAGATTAGTACATGTCAGGTGTGTAAATGCTTCATGGATTTTTGAGAAGTATGTCTATTTACCAATTGACTTGATAGAGGAATTTTTATATGTCTTTTAAATCAAGTTTTTAAATTGTTGTTTAGGTATTCTCAATTTTTCTATTTTTAGTAGGGTTTCTGTTTGACCTGTCAATTATTAAGAGAGGCATACTGAATTTTTTCATAATGATGGTGGAATTGTCCATTTCTCAATCCATTTCTACCAAATTTTATCATGGCTATTTAAAGTTATCAAGATTTATGTAAAACATTATATATTATATGCGTGCACGTTTAGGATGGCTGTATATTCTGTCATTATGTAACCTTCTTTGTTCTCAGTAATATTTTCACCCTTAAGTTGTACACCGGTCCTATATTTTTCTTGGCTTATATTCATCAGATGTATGTTTATCCTTTTGTTTTCAGCCATCTCTGCATTCTAAAGTTTTATGTTTATCCCTTAAAAACAACCTGTAACAGGAAGCGTAACTCCTTTTACCTTATTCAGGTTCCTTGTTGATTGAACTTGTTTTACCGTGTCTTTTGCTTTTTATTTGCCCTGCTTTTCAAATCTCCTTTTCCTTTCTTTTTGTTTTTTTTGATGGAGTTTATTTGGTGATTTAGTTATTTACTTGCCTCTTCCACTTCCTTTACCCCCCACTGTTTTGGAACACAGATTTCCTTAAGTAGTTTCCTTTTATCGCGCAAATTTAATGCAGTGTAACCTTAATATTGTAATCCCCAAGCAAGACAGGAGCTGCATAATATTTTAAGTTTGATCACCTGCCCCTGTCTTACATGTTATTATTGCCTATTATTTCAGTTGGGTTCTTTATAACCCCTTAAATAACACTTCACTGTTACTTTATTCAGACCTTATTTTGGTTGATTTGTCTACATATTAACCAATTAGTTTCCATTTCTTCTCCTTTTTTTTAAAAGATTTTATTTATTTATTTGACAGAGAGAGAGACAGCCAGCAAGAGAGGGAACACAAACAGGGGGAGTGGGAGAGGAAGAAGCAGGCTCCCAGCAGAGCAGGGAGCCCGATGCGGGGCTCGATCCCAGCACCCTGGGAACATGCCCTGAGCTGAAGGCAGACTCTTAAGGACTGAGCCACCCAGGCGCCCCAGTTTCCATTTCTTCTTACATCTCACACCTTCCCTGTAAGATCATCTTTTTTCCTACTGAATTTCAATTTTAGAAATTCCTTTAGAAAAGGACAATTGCTTGGCTTTTAGTCAACTCAGCTTTTGTTTCTCTAAAAGTGTAAAATAACCCTCATTCTAAGATCATTTTCCTGGCCTCATATGTCTGGCTTAAGATTTATTTCCTCTAGCATTTTAAAGCAACTATTTATGTTGTTCTAGCTTTTGTCGTTTCCTCCATCAATCTGCTTGTCGTTCCTCCACAGGTCACATGTCTCTTTGCCCCTTGGTTGCTTTGAGACCTTCTGTTGATCTTTGGTGGTGTGTGTTTTCCTGACATTATGGCCAGATGTGGCTTTCTTTTTATTTGTCCAGCTTTATTAATTTTGTGCTTCCTGTATCTCTGGATTTGTATCTTTCATTGGTTCTGGAAAATTCATGGTCCTCTTCTTTATAAATATTTCTTCTCTATTTTCCTTCTTTCCTCCTGGAGCTCCACTTGCACACATTAGAAATACTCATTATGTCTTACATATCTTTTTATCTCTCTCTGTATTTTCTCCCATCTCTGCTGTCCTCTGGGTACCTTCCTCAGCAGAGAGAGAACTCACAGGGGATTATTTCTCTAGGTGTCTGGTGACCTTCGATGGAGAGCCCATATTTGATTGCTCTTACACTCTGAAAATCCCAGGGGCCTTTATTGGGATCCTTTCTTCCAGCAAGGATTTGCACTTGCTTCTGTTTGAGACAACTGTGATCCCCCTTAAGTGTCCCTGGCAGTTATCCTACCTGACACTGGCCCCAAACAATATTTCAATTCTAGTACAGATGAAATTACACCTTATATTTGCTTCCCTCAATTTATGGAAGGGTTGGTAGAGTCTTAGACTTTTCTCTTTAATTCCTGAAAACCCAGCAATACCGTTAAATGGAATATTTTCTCTAGCATTGTGTAGTTTTGAAGTAGGACCTTTGAGAGTCTCTGCTCTACCATATTACTGGGAACAGAAGTCTGTACTTAGCATTCCTCACATACCCCAGATAAGAAAGCATTTGGATTCTCTAGGAAAATCTTAACATTTCCCAGCCGTGATTTTCTATTTATTCTTAGTTATTGGAGCACCTCCCCCCACTCCATGCCCCTGCCTTCATTTGACTTCAGGAATGCTAACGGGAACAATTAGAAAAAAATATCCAGAACTTCAGTTGGAAAGAAACTTAAAGATCCTCAAAGCAAATCAAGCATGCCCACTGAATGCCCTCTACTGTCTTTTAAGGCCATTTGGCCTCTCCTTGCATTCACCCATGACGGGGAACTCACTGTTCATGAAGAAGCCTATTTAACCCTTTGTTCATTCATCTATATCTTGATCTATCTACCAAAAAAGAAAGAGATTTAATGCAGGGAATTTGCTGGCCTAATAGTGGGGGCTGGCTAGGCAAGACCCAAATCTGTAAGATAAGCGGTCAAGAAAGGTTGACTGAAAACTCTGATGTAGGAACTAAAGCTCTTTCCATAGGCAGAATTTCTTTTGCTGCTAGGAAGTCTCAACTTCACTCTTAAGGCCTTTCAGTTGATTGAAATGGTCTCATCCAGATTATCTAGGATAGTCAGACTTACTGAAAATCAACTGATCGTAGATGTTAATCACATCTACAAAATACCTTCATGGCAGCACCCTGATCAGTCCCGTTATGCAACTGAATACCTGAGGACTTGGGCTTAGCCAAACTGTCACATAAAATTGGCTATTAGAGGTGCTTTCTCTGTACGAGGAACTGCATTAGGCATTTTGCATTTTATATGTTCACATCTTTTAATGGGCCATTGAATTAAATATTATTTTTTAAAAAATATTATTATTCTTGTTTTAAAGGTGGGAAAATTGTCACTCAGGAAAGATAAACAATTTAGTATTGTTTTTATTATTTTTAATACATGTGGGGAAATTGAGGCATGAAAACATAAAATAACCAGTCAGTGTTGAGCATTCATGCAAAGCCCCCAGAAAAATGCTACATTTTAAATCTCAGTAAATATTAATTCTTTTGTCAAATTGTTCTGGAGCCATCTTCATTCTAAGACAGCTGTGAATAGCTGTGCCTTTCCATGGAAGTGAAATGATACTCAGTACATTCACTCAGGGTGTGTTTGCACGTGTGTGTGTGTGCTTGTGATACTATAGTGATGATGTAGCTGGAAAGAAAGTCCATATCTTGCCCTCACTGGAATGTTGTTTCTGTCTGGAAGTGCTTTGATCCCCTTGAATTAGCACACGATATGTTATTATATTTACTGAATTTTTTTTTTTTGATCACAGGAAATTCCTCAGTGGTCCCTTTTCTCCCCAAAGCAAGTCATTCTCTACATGCATAAATTAATATAGTTGGAATACCAAATGCATAATCAGAAATTCTGCTATACTGTGCACATGGTTTCATGAACCCCTGGGTCATATGTCAGAGGGCAGCTGGAACAATGTCAGTATTGGGTTTGAAGGATGACAGGGCAAGTCAGGAGGGTACAGTGGATGTCTTTGCTTTGGCTAGAATCACTGGGGAAAAGGGCCAGACTTAGTGGGATTCTTTGGCCCAAGTAACTTACGCCGTTGTGACTAATCATGATTTTCACAAGAAAGGTAAATATATCTTTGGACATATTTAGATAAATAGACTTTCTGAAATTAGGGTCCAAATAGGCTCAGTGACTTACTCATCTCTATAATAAAATTTTCTTTTTATATAAATTTTGGTATAAATAGTCTTTGAAGGCAAAACCCAAATTTGAAATACATGATTTCATGTGTGAACAATCTTATAAATAACACTTTTTGTATAACACTCTACAGTTTACAAAGCATTTAGACAATGTGGCAGAATAAGAAGGACACGGTACTCGGAGCTACAGAGTGGTGGCTTGTTCTGTTGTCCCCGGCAGCATCTCCTCAGGGTGACTCAGACTTAGCCCTGTGACTGGCTCTGGTCCAGGAAGGGTGTGTGGAAGCAGAGCATCGCGTGGCTGCATCCTGTCTTCTCTCTGCCGTAAGAGAAGCAAGGCCTGTGCCTCTATAGTCTGGGGCACAGAATGACATGGACGCGAAGCCAGCCTGCAGTAGCCATGACAGTGAGTAAGAAAGGCTTTTGTTGTGTGAGCCACTAACATTTTGGGGCCATCATTTACCACAGTATTATTCAGTGTAAACAGACTGACATTTGATTTCTGGCTCACGCACTTATTAGTTGTAGATCTTGAGGAATATCTTAAAACTTCGTAGCGATCAATTCCCTCCTCTGTTTCTGTAGATGAGTAACCAATACCACCTTCGGTGAATTATTGTGAAACAAATGAAAACATTATAAAATGGTCTAGAATAATTCCTGGCACATAATAAATAAAGAGTAACTTCCTCTCATTGACTTTGTCTGGCACATAGTAGGTACCCCATCAAAGCTGTTATCTTTCTGTCTGGAAAATTCCAGTAATCCAGTATATTGCTAAACATCACGAAAGACAGAGGACTCCTTCTCCAATCTCTTTCTCATCCTTCTCTGACCCTTTACTTCTTTGAGCAAAACAGAGTTTTCTTTAAGGATGGACTATTGCTAAATTCAGGTCCTATAAGCTAAAATTTTTGAAGGACAATGTTTTTAACTTCTCTTCAGAGAGTAGCATTTTTAAACATATAGCATAATTAGGTTCAATCTGCAAACTAATGATACATCAGGTTTAAAAGAAGCCACTGTTCAGAGTTTCAATTGAATGACCAAAACCCGTATAATCTTAATTGTGAGACGTTCGGGCTGAAAAAGCACCCTCCCTGGAAGAAGGATAAACCCAAGGCTCCGACATTTCATACCAGTTCTCCAGTATGGACTACACAGCCTGAGAATAAGGAAATGGCAAATTCATGGACGTAATTACATGGTGCGACTCATCTGCTGAGCAGCCCATTACAGAAAACCCAGAGTAGCTTGAAAAGCAGCTAACACAGCTCGCTGAGCCAGCAGGGGAGGGAGCCGATGTCTCGCTATGCTGGGGAAACACAGAGAAGGAGTTAGCTTGCCCTGGTTTCCTTGGAGACTCCGCTGTGTACTCTCCCTTACTTGGACTCTCCTTTGCCACCCATGCTCAGCCAGAGCCTGCAAGCTGGCTTCAGCCCCAGGTCACACTGGGAAACCCACCCAGAAGGGAAGGAAGGGGACACAGGAAGGAACAGCCGTTGACTAAGAACGGCCATGTGACTTTCTTTCTCTAGATGGCAAAGCCTTTTGCTACTTAGAGTTTACGTCCCAGAAGATTCTGAGTCTTAGAGAGCCCAGAACCTTTCAAAAATCTCACAGCCACTAGTTTATCTTTAATATCCTCTCACATCTGGGATGAATTAATTACAAGCAATCCAAAAACAGAGTGTCAAGAAGCAAGGCAAAATTTTAAAATACTAATAGCTACCAATAAGTTAGCCCTGATAAGATCCTGGCATTTTGAATAGGTTATCTTTAATCCTCACAAGAACCATATTCCATATGACAAATCAAAGGTTGAAGGAAGTCGTTCAAGGTCACACAGTGAAAAAGAACCAGAGCCACGGTCCATACCTAGATCTGGTTTGGCTTTAGAACGGGGGCTCATTATCACATATCCTACTGAGCTGTGTGGCCATCTGCTCTGACGAACTACTTCAGGAAGCACTTACAGAAGCAGTGAGAGATGAACGTCCTTTGTTTTCCCCGAGGTCCGCCATGAGGCAGCAGGTTAAACAAGGATATAAAAACCGTCTCTTGTGAATTGTTAGGCATTTCATTTTAAATAAGGAATTGGCTTACTTCTGTAAATAGTTTGAAGAAGTATTTTATTTTTATTGTTATTCATTAGAATGTTCACTGAGAGGGAGGCTGGAATGCTGGACCTCTTCTCCAGGGAGCAGGCTGAACCAGTTCACCCGAGGTCTTGCTGTTCAGCCAAAGTTTTCTCATTCTGCTCAAACATGACCTGCCCCCATGGTTCCTCTGGTGGCTCCCCCAGGAAAAAGCTGTGCCTACTTCTGTGGAACATTGGTTTAAAGAAATCATTGAGTCCTCAAGTCTGGCCCACTGTCATCAGGGCTTCTTTTTCAGTAAACATAGAAGGTGTTAGTCTTCTTGCCCTAAAATGTCAAAAATGCCCTTTCTTTAATTTCTCCTCCTGCAGCTACCTGATCCTGCATCTTGGGAGAATTAAAGAGAAGGGTGGGCATGCTCCTGTCCCACCTCTGAGGAATGAAGGAAATCATTTTCCCTGTAAGCTCTACCCTTGAAGTTTATGGGACCAACTGGGACCCTAGGGTCATGCAAAACTCTGGGATGGTGGAGCGGAGTCACTGCTACTGAACAGAGTTGAGCTACTGAACAGATCCAATCTTCAAATGGGCAGCACCCTGTCTTTTGTTCAGGAGAATCAGGGAGGGCAAGGGCTGATAGCTTCCACAAGCACCTTGCTACTTAAAATTCACCTGTAGACTAGCAGTGTCAACATCAACTGTGAGCTCAATAGGGTTACACAAGCTCGGGCCCACCTCAGATGAACCGAATCAGTATCGGCATTTTAATAAGATTCCTAGGTAACCTGTATACACATTCAAGGTTAAGAAGCACTTGCATAGGAAGTTTCAAGAATTATTGGTAACTGGTTTTCTCCCCTGAAATTCTGACTTAATTGCCTTAGGGTATGGCCTGGACACTGGGATTTCTGAAAGCTCCCTGGGTGGCCCTCATATGTAGTCATGGTTGAAAATTGATGTGGGAAACAAAGGCAGAAGAAAAATTATTACATTTCCCTACTACCTACAGCCCATTGACAAGTTCTTGAAACAGGCAGGATGACATTCCTCTAGGCATTCAGCTGCCTTGATATTGACACTTTGCTAAGGGAAAAAGTCAATCCTAACCCTCCCCCCAGGATCATGTAAGCCTACTTTAACTTATAAAAATCCTTTTGGAAACTTCCTTTATCTCTAAACCTCCAAGATACATGTTAGCAATCATCCCCAAACATATGGCCCACTGATATACGTCTAAAGGGTCTGATGACTAAGGTTTTATTAGACAGTTTTCCCAACAATAGCTAGCCCCCTTGAGGTCCTGGAAACCTTGCTTCCAAATTCCTTAGAGACTTACATTATCCCTAACCTCCTCCCAACTTGAAAGTATAGAATGGACCACTCCTCATGACCCCATTGCAGCTATTTCTGTCCACAGGTCCTGTCCCCATGCTTTAGTAGAACCACCGTTTTGCACCAAGATGTCTCAAGAATTCTTTCTTGGCCATTGGCTTCAAACCCTAATATCTTTCCTACATCAAAAACCACTTCAAGTTCCTAATCAGTGAAAGCATTGATATTATTTTAAAGGAGAGGATCTGGTGATTATAGAAAGATTAATACAAGAAGTTGTGAGCTATCATCTAGAACTGAGTTGATGCCCAGTCCTTTTTCCATTGGCAAAAGGGGCTCGCACACATGAAATTTGAAAGCAGAGAGAAACTCCAAATCTCTGAGGAAGATTAGTCATATAATAGGGTGCTAATGGCCCAACATCATCAATCAAGAAAATCAAGCATAAAGTAATTAAGGAAATGAGGAATAGGAAAAAGGTTGGGGGTTTAAACCTACTAATGAGCTTCCATTCAGTCTCAGCTCATTCCTGTGACCTATAGCCAGCCAGATGTTTCTTTAATCCAAATATTTTCTCTGCTCTGGCATTATATAAAATTCTCTACTCTGAATCATAAAATATTCCTCATAGCAAAATCTCTACAATCAACAATTGCCACAACAGCATTTCTTTTCAGCTACTAGCTCCTATAATGCCTGCAATGAGAAAAAGCATGTAAGAAATAGAGGTTTTCTATGAACATTGGGGTGCATATGGCCCTTCTCTTTACTACGTCTGTATCTTTGGGGTAAACACCCAGTAGTGCGATGGCTGGGTCATAGGGTAGCTCAATTTTTAACTTTTTAAGGGACCTCCACACTGTTTTCCATAGTGGCTGTACCAACTTGCATTCCCACCAACAATGTAGGAGGGATCCCCTTTCTCCACATCCTCTCCAACAATTGTTGTTTCTTGCCTTGTCTATCTTTGCCATTCTAACTGGCGTAAGGTGGTATCTCAGTGTGGTTTTGATTTGAATTTCCCTGATGGCTAATGATTTTGAACATTTTTTCATGTGTCTGTTAGCCATTTGTATGTCTTCATTGGAAAAGTGTCTGTTCATATCTTCTGCCCATTTTATGATTTGTTTATTTGTTTCTCGTGTATTGAGTTTGAGAAGTTCTTTGTAGATCTTGGATACCAGTCCTTTATCTGTGGTNATAGTTCATAGCAGCATTGTCCACAATAGCTAAATCATGGAAGGAGCCAAGATGCCCCTCAACAGATGACTGGATTAAGAAGCTGTGGTCCATATATACAATGGAATATTACTCAGCTATCAGAAAGAACGAATTCTCAACATTTGCTGCAACATGGACGGCACTGGAGGAGATAATGCTAAGTGAAATAAGTCAAGCAGAGAAAGACAATTATCATATGATTTCTCTCATCTATGGAACATAAGAACTAGGATGATCAGAAGGGGAAGAAAGGGATAAAGAAAGGGGGGATAATCAGAAGGGGGAATGAAACATGAGAGACTATGGACTATGAGAAACAAGCAAACTGAGGGCTTCAGAGGGGAGGGGGTGGGGGAATGGGATAGACTGGTGATGGGTGGTAAGGAAGGCACGTATTGCTTGGTACACTGGGTGTTATACGCAACTAATGGACCATCGAACTTTACATCGGAATCCGGGGATGTACTGTATGGTGACGAACATAATATAATAAAAATCATTAAAGAAAAAAAAAAAAGAAATAGAGGTTTTCTGTAGTCTAGCCCAAGGTTGAACACATACAGCCAAAATGGATACATGAAGGAAGTGCAAGTGAAATGGAGGACAGGTGACCTGCCTAATGTCGAGGCCCAAGGAGGGGTCCCATAATGGGGAGAACAAAGTGGTAGAGTGCTTCTCTGACTGATCCATTTCCTTACACCAATGCAGACGGGACAGCACCTCTCCTTTAACAAATAATTTCTCCGATGACATGTTTCTTAGAGTAGGATTTGTGCAACACAGTAATTCCAGAGCCCACCTGTGGGAAAAGGTATTTAAAAACCAGTGCAATGAGAGAAATGCCATTTCCTATTTATTTAATGGCATGTGACACTACATTTAAGGATCCTTCACAATCAATGGTGGCATTTTAGATGCTCAGAGACATCTTGGGCTTAAGAAAGTTTAAAAATCAGGAGGAACTAGATAGCTAGATCTAGAGAAGTATAAATGCAAGAGATAGCATGGGACTATAAATTTTCCAGTGTTAGGAAATAATTGCCTTCGCCCCCCTCCCCCAACCCTAACAGAAGACATCTGGGGCCACAAATTCAGAGCGCAAAACTCTGATCATCTACATCTGTGTAGAATTGGGTTCAAGCTTCCAGACTGATGGATTAGGACTTAATATAATGCTCTCAGGAGCTCTTGGACTGTTCTTGGAGCCTTTTTATAAGTTGAAAATTATTTCCAAATAAAATCTTTAAAATCCTAAATAAATGAATAAAAAATAAAGTGTGACCCCTTCATTTCCAACACTGTGCTGCATTTTGGCAAATTAAGAATTGTTATATCCATTCTTACCCTCTATCTAAAATGACCCCACACCATTATGTTATGTGTCTTTAACTTGCTTGTTATTGGAGCATTTATCTGAACTTCTGCTAGACTGTGAGCCCTAGGGTAGAAACCATGTCCGATTCATTTTCTATCACATGTACCTAGAAGAGAGTCTGGCACAGGAGGACCTCTGTTTATATAATGGGGACAAAGGACATGGGTAGGTGTATGAAGACAAAATAATCAGAATGGTGCATTCTTGAAATTCTGTATATGAAGAAGGCATGACCAAACTGAGACTAAAGAGGGAAATCTGCATATTTAGCCTACTTTTTTATTTAATGATTACTGGTCTATTCTGGTTTTTATCACTTTTTTAAAAAAGATTTTATTTACTTATTTTAGGGAGAGAGACAAAGATAGTGAGAGAAAGAGAGCACACTCAGGGAGGAGAGGGAGAAGCAGGCTCTCCACTAAGTAGGGAGCCCGATGCAGGGCTCAAGCCCAGGATGCTGGGCTCATGACCTGAACCAAAGGCAGACTCTTAACCAACTGAGCCACTCAGGCACCCCTGGTTTCTACCACTTTTTGAGTGAGTTTTACTATCTAGGAAATTGTTTTGTCTAGTTTTTCCAATTTATTGGCATAAAGCATTTCCAAACAGTATTATCTTATGGTTTAAAATTTCTAATACTTCCATAATTTTATCTCCCCTTTATTCCTAATCTATTTTTTGTATCTTCACTATTTGATCAACCTTACAAAATGTTTATTTTATTACTCTTCCCAAGCAGCAAACGTTGAGTATTTTCTCTTTCTTTCCTGTTTTGTATATTTTTGTTGATATATTTTAATATTCTATTGTATCCGTTTATTATCTTGTTTCTGTTTTTCATCCCTCTAATCACTGAAGTTGGGTGCTCAGCTAATTTTCAGCTTTCATTTCTTATTTAAGTGTGTAAAGGCCATAAATACCCTCTGAGAACTGCCATATCTGCCATAAGTTTTAAAATGTATTATTTTAATTATCCATTTGTAAAAATATATTCTAATTTCCATTCTCTTTTTTTCTTTGACTCATTAATTAATTAAAATTGTGTTTCTGAACTGTCAACCTAAGACAAAAATTTCTAAGTGTACTTTGCTTTTGACCCTTCTTTCTTTTTTTTCCTTTCTTTTTCTTTTTTCTTTTTGCGTTGTCATAAGAGAATATGTTCAATGTTATTGGTTCATTGGCATGTACTGAGATTCGCTTTATTTCCTAATATGTGATCAAATTTTTTGAAACGTCGCATGCCTTCTCAAAAAAAAAATACATTCTCTAGTATGTTTATTAGATCAAACTTGTCAATGTTTATCACTACCATAGTTTAGTATTTTTAAAAAATAATTTATCTATTAATCACCAAGATAATTATGTTAAAATCTATCAATATAACTGTGGACTTGTCAGTTTCTTTTTTTTTATGATTTTTTATTATATTATGTTAGCCACCATACAGTACATCCCCGGTTTCCGATGAAAAGTTCGATGATTCATTAGTTGCGTATAACACCATGCAATACATGCCCTCCTTACTACCCATCACCAGTCTATCCCATTCCCCCACCCCCCTCCCCTCTG
>NC_048225.1:49555328-49648397 GCF_002007445.2 Ailuropoda melanoleuca
CAGGTCTGTGTAGACAGGTCTGACATAATTCTGATACCTTTGCCTTGGTACGAGAGAAATTTCTTTGCCCTTGCCACTTTCAATACTTTATCCTTGGATCTAATATTTGCAAATTGCACTATGATGTGACATGGCATAGGTTTGTCGCGGTTGAGCTTGGGTGGGGTCCTCTCTGCCTCTTGGACACGAATGTTTGTTTCCCTTGCTAGATTAGGGAAGTTTTCAGCTACAATTTGTTCAAATATCTCTTCTAGACCTCTGTTTTTCTCCACCCCCTCGGGGATGCTGATGATTCTGACATTGGATCGTTTCATAGGGTCAGTAATCTCCCATAACCTACATTCGTGGGTGTGGATTTTTTTAAGTCCAGCTTCTATTTTCTTTTTTTCTTCTACTAACTCATCCTCCAATTCGCTAATACGTTCCTCTGCCTCAGTGACATGGTCGTCAGAGCCTCTAGTTTTGACTGCATTTGGCTCATAGAATTTTTAATTTCTGCCAGATTCACTCTCATTTCCGCCCTTAGAGATTCTATATTTTCATTAACATTTTCATTAATACTTTTTTCATGTCTACACATCATCTTGACCATTGTTACTCTGAATTCCATTTCTGATAATTTGGTTACATCCATATCCATTAGTTCTGTGGCAGAGGCCACAGACTCATTGTCTTTTCTTTGCTGGGGGGGACTTCTCCTTCTCATCATTCTGATGAGGAGAGGTTGCAGGGTTGTCCAGATCCCAAATTATTGACCGGGACCCAGGCTGTGCACCCTTGTTTTATAGGGATCTTAAGGTTGTGAGCTTCTTCTTTAAAGATTTTATTTATTTATGTGGCAGAGAGACAACCAGCGAGAGAGGGAACACAAGCAGGTGAGTGGGAGAGGAAGAAGCAGGCTCCCAGCGGAGGGGCCCGATGAGGGACTCCTTCCCGGAACTCTGGGATCACGCCCTAAGCCAAAGACAGGCGCTTAATGACTGTGCCACCCAGGCGCCCAGGGATGTGGGCTTCTTGATTTTTCAGCCTGCCTTCTGGGGGAGGGGCCTGCCACGCTGATACTCAGGAAACCCTGTTTGGGTAGAGTCTCTGAGTCCCCTGCGAGGGGGGATGGGGATGGGCACGCTGTGAACCGGTATTTCCAGGCTTTTGTTCTCTGTCAGCTTTCCCTGGCGGTCTGCTGTGCTTCTTCTGAGAGTCAGAGCAGCAGCGGCGGAATCTCAGCCTCTGTCTCAGAACAGAGGGATCGCGGATCGTTCTCCACTGATGTTCTGGCCACTTTAACTCTGTTTCTGTTGGTGCTGCTCAACCCTGCAGCATCCCGGGCTGTGCACCCCACACCCGGCGTCCCAGCCCTCACTTCCAGGGCCGGCGCGTCTCTGTCCTTTGTGTTTCTAGCAGCGCCAGCCACCAGCCACCAGCCGCCCTGCGCGCACTCCCAGAGGTCCCTGTCTCAGTCTCGATCCAGTGAGCACACTGGAGTTCCGTGAGAAGTCTGGTGGCGAGTGCTCCCAACTCACGTTCTCAGTCTGCTGTCTCGAGGGTGCCATCTGCAGGCCCCCCCCTTCCCCGTGCAGGTAGCTACCGCTTCCCGGTGCCCAGACGCGGCGGCTCCCTCCCCCTTCCGTTTCTCTTCCGATATCTGTGTGCGGTTTCACGGCTCCCCGCTTCGTACCTCAATACTCAGCTCTGGAGATGTTCATTTGTAGAGATCCAGATGTATCTTCCTGCGTCTCAGGCTGATTCCGTGGATGTTCAGGCTGGTCTGGTACCTATCCAGTCGACTCAGGGGACCGGCTGAAAAAGGGGTCCCCTACTCCACCACTATCTTCGACTTGTCAGTTTGTTATTGTTCTTCTTTTAGTGTTCGTTTCATATTTTAAGGCTGCTTCAGTTAATTATACAAATTTAAAATTGATACAGCTCCTTGAAAAACTATTCTTTCATACATTATATGATGACCCTTTTTATTCCTAATAATGCATTTTACCCTGAAGTCAACTTTATTCAGTGTTATTAAATCTATACCAACATTATTTGATTAACCTATCTTTTTTCCAAAAACATATTTTTCCATTCCTTTATTTTACTTTTTTTGTGTTTTACAGGAGTCTCTAGCTAGGATGCAAGTTTAGATTATTTCTATTTGTTATTACTATTAATGATTTATTTGGATTTATTTTTATTATCTTATTACTTTAGTTTAACATGCTTTGTCTTCCTTTTTTCCCCGTCTTGCTTATCTTAAGGTTAAATTGATCAGATTTCCTTTATTTTGCCCTTTTTAACCCTTAAGTCGTCTAGTAAGTAATCCATTCTTCGTTCTATTTTGTTGGCTGTCTTTGTGTTTTTAAGGTTAACCAGCATCTCTTCCCCCTCCTTTCTAGCAACACAAGGACCTTAGAACACTTTCCCCAAGTCATCTTTTCTCTATCAACTGTTACTGATATCCTGTCTCTGAGTTTCACCTTGTTTTCACTCTCCCTAAATTAAATATTGCTATCATGGTTTATATAATCAATGTTTGCTTTAGATTTCTCCATGTGTTCACCAGATTCTTTACTTACTATTTCTTCATTCATCCCTTGCCTTCATTGTAGGTTCTGTTTTCCTCTTCCTGAAATAAATCCCGTTGTATTTTTATGCAAATCTCCTCACTATTAAATTCCTTCAGTATTCCTTTATGTATCTAAAAATCTTTCTTCGTCTTCACTCTGGAATGATACTTTAGCTGAATAAGAATTCTAGGGTAATAGTTTTATAGTTTTTTTAAGGCTTCGAAGATAGGATTACATTGTTCTCTGACTTCTTTGCTGCTAATGAGAAATCTGATGTCAGAATAGGGATAATTTCTTTGTAGGTAATGTATCTTTTCTCCATGCTATTTTAATTATCTTTTCTTTGTTTTGGTACTCTGTCATTTTACTATGATAGCCCTCGGTCTAGGTTTTCTTTGTGTATTCTGCATGGACTCCAGTGTGATTTTAAATGGGAGGGATTATGTTTTTCATTCATTTTTACAATTGTTGGTAGTGATTTCTTCAAATATTACATTACCTATGCTTTCACATTCAATTTTTTTTCTCTCCAATCTACTATTCGACATATTTTGGTTCTTCTTATTGTATTTTCCATGTCACTTAACCTCTTTTGTATTTTCCATCTCTTTTTTTCTCTCAGTGCTTCATTCTGGATCATTTCCTTCCATATATTTCTGTTCACTAATTCCCTCTTTATCTGTGTCTAATTTCTGTTTCTACCATTATTTCACTCATCTTTCATTTCACAATTCTTTTCATGTCCACAAGTTTTAATTAGCTCTTTGTCAATCCCACCTGTTTGTTACTGACTTATTTAAATTATCATCCTTAACAGATGTTCCTGTTATCAAGGTTCTCAGTGATTGAGATTCATCCTTTGCAAGTGCTTTTGCATTTGTTTCTGCCAGATGTTTAAGGAGTATCTCTAAACTAGAACCATTTTATAGGAATTTCTCAGCTCAGAGTTTCGTGATACAAAGCTGGCCTCCTCTTTCAAATTTAAACCTTAAATCCACATGAAGCTCAGATCCAAGATTAAAATGTTTGGTTTTTTTGTTTTGTTTTTTTCCATCCTTACCAATGCTTAGATACAAGCTCCAGCATGAACTTGCGTACAAGCCCTTTGCCATCTCCCCTGCTGGGGGAAGATTGTTGTTTCGTCTTTCATCCTTTGATGATCCGTGATTTACACAAAAGTCTTAGTTAAAACTGTCTGTCTCATGCAGGACCAGGATAGCATCTCATGTCTCCAAGCTGTGATAAAATATTACAGAAACTGATTTCCATTCCTACTCATGTCCTGGCCCTAGGCAGCAACATCATTAGTCCTCTCCGACTATGTGTTCACTTCCTACTTCATGTCTTGAAACTGAAGAATTCTCTTTCTTTATTTTGTACTCCACTTCAGCCTTTAAAGGATTTTTGTTATATTTATTTCAGTTGTATAAGTACAGGGCGTGCTAGTAGCAGGAAGTTACTCAAATTCGATATTCTGCTATACGTATTGCCTGTAATAGGGAGGTCTTTGTGTGACTTTTCCATTGTCCTACATCTGTTGCTGTCTCTTCTATGATGTGCATGTAAAGAAGGATAGATGAGGAGGAAGAGGGTAGAGGGCAGGTAGGAGTATGAAACAGGGAATTTTTAGTCATATATGACATTCCTGGCTTTATTCCTCCTTTACCACGTGGCCTTTGGCAAATTGTTTCCTCTTGAGTCCTGTATTTTCTATCCATAAAATAATGTGTTTAGATAATAAAAGATAGCTATAACCCTTGTTGAGTCCCTTTCTGAGGACTCAGAATATGCCTGACACCATGCTATTTGCATTGTACTGTCTATCTTATGATATAGACTCACACAAAATTCCTTTAAGAGAAGTATTGTCATCTCTATCTTTTAGGTAACAAATTGCAAATAAGGAAAGTTACCTAATATGGCCAAGATCTCAAAGCTGCATGTGGCAAAGCCATGATTTGAACACAGATCTTTTTGATTCTGAAGCATATCTCTTAAATCCTATGTACTTTCCCCCTTATTTTCTACTGGATGATTGCTAAGATTCCTGTCATTTCTAACCTTCTCTGAGTCTCTAATTGGTCTTCAATTTCATATGTATGTGCAAATTCCATTTTTCACCCAGTCTTGTGCAGGGTCTCAATGTTCTTGTCTCTGCAAATCTAATTCGCTTCTTGTCCTTCTCACCCCAAGTCACTGCCATGGATAATTATCGGTGGAATTAGTATTATATGAGTGTTTTAATACAAGCTCCTTAAAATATGGTTTCTGGAGGGCTGGAAATGATTCTACATATATTCATGCACACATATCACAACAAGACCAGACATGATGTACAGCGCTCACTGCCAAGAGCTCCTTTACAAGAAAGGATGTGGGGCTGTTTTTTCATAGGCACTTCTAGGGAGTGAGATCAAAGATACATTTAATTTCCTCAGAATGAAAATGGCCCTCCCTCTGTATTAGATGGTTTATAATATAGCTCCTTCAGCAGTAAAATCATATGGGGGGGGAGGAAAGAGAACATAAGTAAAGCATTGCAGAGCCCTAGTGTTTATTACAGCACTGGTTCATCAGATTTTTCTAGTTCATTCATTGCTGTGATTCACATATTTATTAAATAAATAGTTATTGGGCATTAATTTGTTTGCTAATTATTTCCTGAGCACCAGGAACTTTGCTGAGCATTGAGAATAAAGTGGTAAATAAAATAGAGCACCTGTTCTTGTGGAATTTACAAACTGTTGGAGAGACGAAGAGTGAACAAATAATCGCTCCAGAAAATGTGTGTGTACAAATAGTGCTAGCTGGTGTGCAGAGGAGAATTGGACGTTGGCAGGGGGTGGCATCTGGGGTGTGGGGGGGAGGGTCCAGGAAAGCTCCTCTGGGGCAGAGACTTGTAAGCTGAGCCCCGTGAGATGTGAAGGGTTGGGGAAGAGCAGGTGGAAGTTCCTGAGCCCAGCAAGAGATTGACACTTTCAAGGAACTGGAGACAGGCTCAGGAATGATCCACAAAGAGGTGGAGTCACTAAGGAGGGACAAGATCACACTTTGGTTCTTTCACGACATTAAGGATGTGGGTTTTCACACTAAGGAGAACCCAACAAAAATTTTCCACTGGAATGATTTGACCTGTTTTATCTCCAAACACCGCATTAAAAATAAACTGGACAGTGTTGGAGTAGAAGGTGGGAGAGCAGTTTGGAGATGTCTGCATAGTCGGTGGGAACAGTGATGACCTAAGCTAGAGTGGGGCAGTGGGGACGAAGGGACATCCCTAAAGACACAGCACGGTGTTAGGCGGAGATGAATGCTGGACTGGTTGTGGGAAGTACCGGAGAGGGTATTTGCAAGGGTAATCCTCAGGTTCCTCTCATAGACAACCGAGTGAATGGAATCACCCTCTACGGATGTAAATGCCCAACCACAGGTCAGAGCTTCAGCTGAAAGTGAGTACTGGAAGTTTAGTCTGACAGTTACAACCCAGGGCCTGGGTATTTTGGTTGTGCTCTGCATACAAATGTTAATAGTTAATATTATTGAGTGCTTACTCCTTGTCAAGCACTGTTCTAAGCCTTTATGTATCAACTCATGTATCCTCATCACAGCCATTTGAGGCAGGTAATGTTGTTATCCCATTTTAAAAGTGAGGAAACTGAGGCACAGAGATTCTAAGTGCCTTGCCTAAAGCCCCTCTGCTAATAAATGCAGACTTTGGATTCGGACCCATGTAGTCCCGAGGCAGAACTCATGTCCCTAACCACTTCTAACCTAACTGCCTCTTTTTTTCCTAAGAATCTCCCGGTCTAGTCTGGAGGAACACACAAAAACCAACAGTATGAGACTAGTATGAAAAACGCTATAACAAAAATCACTAACATTTAGTGACAGGAAAGGGCAGATAAGTGGCAGATGTACAGAGCACTAAAGGGACATAGAACAGAGACTTCTTTCATTGAGAAAATAGCTTTTAAAGGATACTTTTTAGTATAGTAGAAATTTACACAGAACATGGGCCCTTACCGAATGATGCATGTCTTTGAGGCAATGTCATACTCAGCTTTGAAACTCCGGGATCTCTCCTTGGCACATGGTAGGTGCACAATAAATGTTTCATGAAGCCACCTGAAATGAAAGGCACCGCAAGCAAGATGCTGCCTCGTGAAGCTTGACTGGCTCTGCTCTCTCTCTGCCCCACCCTTAACAAATAAGACAAAGGCAGTGGCTCATACACAGAAAAGAGTATCTTTGCCAGGTCAGCTTTATAGTCGAAGTCCTCAGGAATGTGTTTGATCTAAAAGCAAAGACTGTCTGTATTTTTGGTGAATTTGCCTGCAGAAATCTTTAATGAGTTTACCCATAAACTAGCACTGCTTATTATTTTCATTATTAGCCGGAATTTAGAATGCTATTTGAGAAAACACAGTGCGCACACATACATGCACAAAAAAGCCAGTTCCTTTCATACTCCCTGCATTTGAATTAGGCTTTCCAGGAATTTCCACTCAAAAGATTTTACATTATCTCTCCTGTGTGGGTGGTCAATGACAGTTCTGCCAAAATCGAAACAGAAACTTTAGGAGGATTACAAGATGTTTCTGTTTTCCCAGCTGACCATGCCCACTCTCTCTCCAGAAACTCTGGGAGGCCCCCTCTGTGAAATTAACATGTTTTGTCACTTGTGGCAGACCTTGGCTGGCATTCCTTACTCTCTAGGGTTCCCTGTACTTAATCAAAGCAATCCTCCTTTCTTATTCCCAACTTCCCATTTCTTAGGAGAGGCCTATTGATTTTGCCCCTGAAATGACACAATCTTATTTTCAAGTGTTTGGGATGTCTCTGCAAGTGATGAGCAAGGAGATTTGGGACAAAGTAGAGTGAAATTAGTATTGAATTACTTCGTTCAATCGAGAAACAAAACAAAAACATATATTGAATTCCTCTGTACCTGGAGTATGCTAGTTGATGGTGCTAAAAGATGAATAAGACACCTTTCCTTTTTCAAGGAGCTCGCAGTCTAGTAATGAAGGCAGGCTAGGAAACAAATCATTTTAATAACCCGATGGAAGTGTAATGATTGGGGTAAGTGTAGTGTGTTGTGGGTGCATGCCACCGTCATGGAAATGGTAAAGGCTTTCTGGAAGAAGTGATGCCTGGAATGAGTCTAGAAGGAGGGATAAGCAGGAGTTAGCCAGGTGAAGAATACATTTCCAGGTGTGAGGTATTGAAAGGAAATCATATTATAGGCTGAGGGAACATCTAGATATGACAGGCAACAGAGCATCTAAGGGGCACAACTCTTTGGATTGTAAGGTACAAGCAGAGAGAGAAAATAAGGGTGTAGATAGGCTCTGTAAGCTCTGCTAGGAATTATGTACTCTGTTTTGGGGCACTGGGGAGCCATTAAAGGAGTTGAGGTAAAGGAATGTCAGGGTTAGATTATTGTGTTTAAGTAGATAATGGTGACTTCTTCACAGAGGCCACAAGGGGTCTTCAGTCCTCACAGGGATCTGAGCGCTGGGAATAGGTAGCCTTAGGGACTGTCCCATCAGAGCATTTGGGAAACACAAGAGCCTCATCTACAAGATTTCAGGAGAGGTGGGAAGGAAAAATAGGGAACAAGACTGCAAGGCTTTACAATTCTTTTCTTTAGAGCATTTCTAAGCTAATTTCCATAATAGTTATCTCATTCCTACCAATATTTTAGAAGAGTAATATAGAGGTTTCTTGGAAAAAGTCAGATATAAAGATGCCTACTTTTCTCTGAGTTATATTATATATCTTATAAATCTACCTATTGGGCCAGACATATCAGTATCATACCAACAGCAATTGCAGGTATTTTCCTTATAAACTTTTTTCCAACGGAGCGTCTTTAGTGCCCTTCACAGACCTGTAATGGGAACTGGCATAATGTATTTGGAAATATACCATGGCATTTGTCACCCTCTGTGATCTCAAGTGATGTTTCCGGAACAAGGATTTAGTTCTATGATTAGTATTTTTCTCATTTAAATTGTTTATTTTCCGTATTGTTATTTATTTTTTTACTGTTCTGCCATTGGCCCATTGTAATAACTGACCATGTTTGCTTAGCAAAAGAGTAAATGTTCATTTGCATATGTCTTGTTCCCTGCTAGAAGTTAGAAGGTGGCCTTGCCCTTTTGCAAGCTGCTTGGTTACTGTTGTCCAAATTGAGTATATGTTAGGAAGTAAAGGGCAATGTCCTGAAGATGCAAACCTTATGTCTTAATCTTTCACTCTCAGCTCCATTCTTAACGAGATTTCTAGAACTATAATTGAAATAAATGTAGGGCAAGGGTGGAGGATGAGACCTTTGCTCTTATTTTAAGTAATAATTTCATTTTTTCAGTATGGAAAAAATCTTCCTAAAATGGCCTCAAGCTGACATTTGATAGGGATATATCCTGGCTTGTGGGAGAATAGGGAAGTGATACACCCCTAAGTCCTTCTGGAAATCTACTTTACTAAAGCTTAGAAGAAAAAAAAAAGTGAACCAGTAAATTCCTTTATGGATCTTCATATCTGAAGATGTAATAATGACAGACAGGCATGTCAAAGCTATTAGCGTTGGAAGTCAAAGCTATTATTCCTTTCTTATTCAGGTAATAGATATATCCCAAAGCAATACACTTCTATCTATAAAATACATATATATACATATTAGGCAGAAGGTAGACATGCTTTCTTCACCTGTTTAATTCCTAATTACCACCGTACATGAGCATAAATTTGAAAATTTGTGAGATTCAATTTTTCACACTGGTGATGATAGCCTGGAACAACCTTGTGCAAAAAGATTACACCCCTAGTAAAACATTTTTGCACTTCATATTTGACTGACTTTTTAATACCGTTCAAGATATGCATGTTTGTTACTTTGAATTTTCCACTTATTTCACTCTGCTTTGAAGTGTATAACACAGCGACTGGCAAATGATGACACTGTAATCAAATAGGAACAAGACGTGGTCATTTGGCAATTTTTTACATCTTCACTTGGGTTTCTATTAGTCATCTCAAATATAAGTTAATTCTACTATCTTCCCCAACACTCTCTCCTCCAACCTATCTCCCTCGTCTTCCCTATCCCAGTAAATGGTGCTACCACCCACCTAGCTGCTCAAGATACAAGTCCTCTCTCAGGTCAACCTTGACACATCTCTTAGCTTTCAGTCAACCATCAGCAAGCTTGTCAATTTCACTTTCAAAAGACTTTTGGTACCATCTTCATTTCTTTATCCCCACGCTCACTGTTTTGTTGATCATTTTTCAGTGCTTGTCTACTGCCCTTGAACTAAAATCCAAAGTCCTCCACAAGGTTCTATGTAAATCTCATCTGCCACTTGCCCTGCTCATCTCCTAACTCTGAGCATACCAAAATCTCCCCAGTATCCAGTGTTTCACTCATTCTTTTCCCTCCTCTTGAAAGGTTTGACCCTGAACTTGACTCTGTCATTCTTCAAGTCTCAGTTTAGAATCCACAGTGAGGCCTGCCTTGTTCATGCTCTCTCTACTACCCTATCCTATTATTTGTTCCTTATCTCACAGTACTTACATTAGCTTGATTCCCCCAACTTGTGGGTTTTCTGTTTCCCCTGATAAATCAGCACCAGAGGGTAGGGATGATGTCTGTCTTGTTCACAGAGCATGTTTCACACTGCACATTGAGCCTAGCAAGTAACAAAACTCCAGAAAAAATTGATTGAATACGTGGACTATTCTAGAAACTGAAGATAAAAAAGGAGTAGAAGACAGTTCCTGCCCCCATGGAGTTTGCATTCTAACAGGGAGACAGACAGAAAAAAACAGATAATCACAACATCTAGAGAAAGGAGCTATAAAGGAGCTAAGTACAAGACATGGTGATGGTGGGAAAGGACTGTATGAACAGTGTAAAATTATTGATGCTGGAGGCAAACTTGGTTGAATCCTCAATTACTATTAAAATTATTTGTCACCAAGTAGCTCTGATGATTTGGGAAGTCTACTTAACATCTCTGAATCTTAGTTTATTCATCTGTAAAAAGGAGGTAAGGATATTTACTACCTTGAAAAGATACCGTGAAGATTAAAAGAATAGGCATGTAAAAGGTTAGCCCACTGAATAAGAGCTAGCAGGTAACCACTTTAAATGAGTAGATTCACTATTATCAAGAATGTTGTTTATTCAGTTAGTCATTGCATACCTGGAGATCAGTATGTCTTCAAAATGCTGTGGAACTGTAAGTCTCTTCCTCTCAAACAAGTGCTGATTTTGCTACAAAGAGATCAGTGTTAAAAGAACTCAATGTAGAATCCTCCTTCTTTGAAAAGGCTTCTCTGTCCATGTCAAGACAGTTCATCACACCATTCCCTGAGTTGTCCTTGTGCCTAATGATTGGGAGCATGCTGATATTTTAAGGGGCCCAAATAACTATCACCACTTTACTGTGCCCACGTGTGGAACCAAATGAGAGACCGGCTGACATGGTAGCTTTATAAATGAACAAAAGGTTGAACACATGATTTGATGAATCTCAGGATAGACATACAAAAAAGGTGCTGAAGCCTTCCAAGCTTCTTGAATGGTAGGGGACAGACCAGAGAACATGGTCTCTGTGGACAGGTGGATTGAAAAGGAAAAGGAGAATGAGGAGAGTGGCTGAGCTGGCCTTATGTGGTCATTCCGCTACCCAGGGTCAAGAGTAAGACATGAAAAACCCCAAAGGTGTTACGCCAATTGGCATCCCTGCAGCTGGAGTCATGAAGCCAGTAGAGGGCTTCCTTTTCTCTACCTTACCCCATCAGAGCCACCTCAGGCTCCAGAGATAGCAGGCCTGGGTTTAAGTCCTCACTCTATCACTTATAAACAGGGATGCTTCAATCTCTCTTAGTCTCCATATTCTCAAATATAAAATGAGGATGATAATAACTGTCTACCCCATAGTGTGAGGCTAAAACAGAACAAGTACGGTAAAGCACTTACAACTGTATTTGGCACATAATAAATTGCTCTTAGTTCTCGGCTGGGATTATTTTACTCTCTGTTTGAATCTGTCATTGAAAGAGATAAGTAGATACAGAAATGAATAAATACATTCATTAAAATGCTGGAAAAGGGCTGTCAGGAAAGACGATGCTTGGGTAAGATTTTTAAGAACAAGCAAGACTTTTCCATGTGGACCATGGGTCTTCCGGGAAGAGGGGAGAGCCAGGGTAGGATTGTATCTTTCATGGTCCCTGGGTACTTTTGCACTTTTGCTTTCATTGGTCTTGTCTGATGTGACAAAAAAAAAATACACGCACATACACAAACACTCTATTACATTTTATGACTGCATTGGAATGAAGACAAATATAATCCACGTTGAATTATGTTCATTTCTTCATGTAATTTATATTTTCTTTTAATTAAAACATTTTTGTTAGCCCCTAAAAGTATCATGGTCCCTAGACACTATACCCCCTGTGCTCAACAGATAAGTCAGAGGTGGAGAGAACAAAGAACAGACCCAGAAGGAGACACAACTTAGATGTTTGGAGAATTATAAGAAGTGTGATATAATGGAGCCTCATTAGCTTTTGGAAAACAATCTACGTAAGAAATAGATGTTACAGCAAGACTCAGAATTTGTATGTAAAAATATATAAAATTAAGACAAATTTTTAATTAAAACTGTGCCTACCCTTACTATCTGTGATAAACTCTCATATTTTCTCTTGTGTTCATGGTTTTTTTGACACTGATCATGATCTACTAAATTTGTTATTTTATAAAAGTTGTGACATGTATTTGAAAAGCATTGATGCAAGAGAAAGAAAGAGGAGGAGGGGTGGAGAAGGATCCAGAGGTCCTGCACTGTGTGCTGTGTCTGCAGGCACCATCATGAAGGACAGCTCTGGCTGTTCTTCATGCAGAACCATGAAATGATGGGATTCGTGTATTCGAAAGGTTGCTCTGAAGGACAGATTGAAGGAAGACTAGGCTGAAAGCAGAGAACCCCCTAGTAAGGATGCTGCTGGAATTATCTGATAAGAGTTGGGGAGCTTCCAAAATAAAGAGGTGGCTCCAAGGAAGTGAGGAAGAGGCAAGCATTAGAAAACATTCAGGAGGTCAAGTGCTCTTGACCCAATGGCATTTATTTTAGTTTCATTTCATATAAGACAACCAGAAAGCAAAGCAAAATCTCTTACTCTCCCCATTCTCCCATGAGGCTTACTTAATTTTCTTAGCTAAAAGGACATAATTTTAATCGGTCAGAGAACTAGTTCTAGAGTTAACCACATTTCTACTCTAGGTTGCATCATTTACCAGCTGGGAAAGCCAAGATAAACCCTCTACTCTCTGTGATTCTCAATTTCCCCATCTGTAACCTGGGAGTGATAATAGTATTTTCCTTACAGGGTTGTTGTAAGCACTAAGTGGGAGTGAATACATATAAAGTGCTCCACACACTGCCTGCAGACAATAAGGCACAGGATCAATGGAGACTGTTTTAAAAATTGAAAATTATGTCCTTATCCTATAACTTCAGGGGGAAAAGGAGGTGAATCCAACACTTTAGTTAAAAGAAAAAACAACTCTGTATGACTTCGAATTTGAAGGCCTCTCTCAGTCAGGAAGGCAAATTATATAGTTCCTTCTAGCTGGCTGTGTATGTATATGTGTGAGACACACATTTATTACTTTGGAATCATGTAGCTTATACATTCCATCTCACTGTTTCTTTCAACCTGACCCTGTGTGTAGTGTCCTGTACCTTCAAGTAGTCTTCCAGGTCATGCTTTTTGAAGGTCGCAAAATATTATATCATGGAGAAGTAGCAAGTACCAGCAGCCATTAGGCTCTTAGGTTGTTTCCAAGAATCCATTGAATCCTATGGATTTGTTATTTTCAGGTTATTTAAAAATCATGCATCAAGTTCTCCTAAGTTTCCCTTGCTTCCTTTCTTCCTGCTAGTTTACTGTTCTTGTGAAGAGAAGGAGGCGGGGGTGAGGGGAGGATACACACACATCCAAAGCCTTTGAAATGTCTGCCGTCTTCCAAGAGCTGTGAGTGGTGCAGTAATGAATTGCTTTGAGGTTAAGTTATCTCACTGTCTTGTTATGAGAGATCAAACCTGAAGGTGCGTGTTTGCTTGCAATTAACACCAGCCGTCGGGATTTGAAAATCATGTATTTCATTCATTAACCTTCAGAATGGCATTCAGAGGGGAGAATGTTTGAATTTACAACCTACAAATTATAAATTCATCAAAAGCAATAACATTATTGTAATGCTTGTGTTAAGGACCATTAGTATCCTTAGTCTCTACGGCAGATCATGAGGAGACCGTGTCTGCCCGAGGATATCTTCTCTAGTAATAAGAGTTTTGTCTTATTCTCTGCAGTGGTAAGAGGTATCCACAGGCCTGTTCTCTTGTCATCTTCACCATAACCCCAGAAGGAAATAGGCCAGAGGTTGTTATTCTCATTTGATGGATGAAAACACTGAGTCTCAGAGAGATCAAGGGATTTGCCCAAAGTGACACTCAAAAAATGGCAAAGCCAGAACTTGAAATCAGAACCTTTACCTTCTAGTCCTCTTGTCTTCCCAACTCTCTAGGTTTGCTTTTCCCAGTACTGAGATGCACAACATAAAGAGGGCCATAATGGGCCAGAGTGCAAAGCAGGCAATTTTATTTCCTGGCTCACTGTGTTTTATGCTTTGCAGGAAACATTCACTAATGTTCCAGGGACACACATGTTGGACCCTTCCTTGTCTACCCACTCTTGTATCATACAGACTGATGGGAAATGGGTGGTATATAGGGGTGGGGAGAGTAGGCAGCACTGTAGTGTATCTTAGAAGATCAGAGATTTCAACATCAGACACATAAAAGTTCAAATTCCAAATCTGGAATTTTCTACCTTTGGGACCGTGGACTATTTAAACTCCCCATTCTTTAGCTTGGTCACCTGCAAAAGAGTGACCACAATACCTATTTGTAAAGCTATATCATCTGGAATGATTTCAAAAGCAGGTGATAGAACATGTGACCAAACCTGACTTCAATAATAAGATCTTTTAATTATTTCACTTAAATCCAGAAGTAGGCTTTTCTGGATTGGTTAATCAAGCCACTCAAGGATATCCCGGTTTGGGGTCAGCCTGTCTTTTGTTTTGCTCTGCTTTGTTTTTTTTCGTCATGGTTAACATCAGATCTTCACATAACAATACCCAAAGCAAGAAAGAAGGGGTTGTGTGTTCTCCTTGGGCATCTCTCACTCTTGTTTTGTTAAGACAGAGTAAGGGAAAGGGTCTTTTCTGGAAGTCTCCAAAACACTTCTCTTTCATCTCCTTGGCCAAACTAGATCACACGCTTATCTCCACACTTACAAAGGAGAGCGGGGTTGTCATGTCTAGTTTAGACTACTGTAGGTTATCCTTTAGGGCCTGGACTGGAGTCATCCTTCTTCAAGCACACTTCAACTTACATATGAAAAAAAAAAATAAGTTCCATAAGCAAGGCAGGAAGGTGGGCCAGCACCTGTTGAGGAGGTGCCCAGTTGGACTTCCACAGAAGGCTTTGTGGTAATTAGAAAAATGACTGCAAAGAGCCTAGCATCGCACCGGGCATACAAAATGTCTCAGTGAATGCCTCACTTTGTTATCAACTTTGCAAGTCAGCTCCCCATACAATAATTCTGTGACTTTAGGCATGTCATTTAACCACTCAAAACTGGTTTCCTCATCTTCAGGTTGAGGATAAGAACTGCTATTCCACAGGGTTGCTGAGAAGGTCAAAAATGAAATAATATCTGGGAAAGTGTTTTCTAAGTTATGGAGTGCTCTAGAAATGTAAAGAATCGTATTTAAAATTTAGAGTCAAAGCTACAAAGTCACTTAAAGCAGGGTCAGGCTGGAACATTATGACAGATATTCGTGTGAAGCTGATAACTGAATGTAAGGTTTTCATGTGTTTGGCAAAGTAATGCTGATATACAGAATGCTAGTCATTATCTCATTGTTCTGGACATTTAAAGATAAATTCCGCTTTGGTTTTGAGCCACCTTGTACTTAAATACGGTGTAAAGCAACACAAAGGAAAAAAAAATTCCATGCATTGAAACTGAAGCATAAAAGAGACTAACTTCTTTGCTGCTTTCTTTATACAAATTTCCTTTCACTACCCACACCTGAAATCACCGGGGATGTCAGTTGGCTCCCTGGTGCCCAAGTCCTTGGGCCTCAAGACCCAGTAAAAAGGTCAAGTTTCTGAGATCATTTGCAACAGTACTTACCCTGTTCCAGACACTTAAATGCATGTATTTCCTTTAATGTTTTCAACAATTCTACCAGGTGCTTATTTATATTCCCATTTATCAGGGAGAAAACCAGGCTCACTGGGATTAGAATACCTGCTAAAGTCACATTGCTACAAATTCAAGAGCTCAGATTTTGAGTCAGTGGTCCTCAGTTCTGAAGCTTATGCCACTTCTGTTCCTCTACTTTCCCACCTTTTCCATAAAGTTCTTTCCAACTGAATAGTGTGGAGGTGATGTTCTGCCTCCTGGCTTCTTTGCCTAACCCATGTACACAGTCAATGCTACAAACACTCGGTTTGCTCTAAAATTCCCTTTGAAAGACTCTCTCTCAGTAGGAGACTCTCTATCAGAGGGAGCTCTGAAGCTTGGAGCACACTGTAGGACAGCCCACATGTACCCATCTTCACAAGGCTTTGGACACAGAAATATTTATTGGAATGTGATCCTTGGGACAGAAACACAGGTATCTATACTATAATGAGATCTTAAAATCAATGTATTCAGTCACTAGTGTTTCTAAGAAATAATATCTTACATGCTGAGTTACTGTATTTAATATTTAAAACACATTGGTACAGAAGGTTTTGTTCTGCCTATTTTATAGATTAACAAATACAAACCAAGACTCAGAAATACTATGTGATATTGCCAGTATTGCTCATCTTCAAGAATAAAAGATGCTGCATAACACACAACCCCTAACAAGTAAAAAAAAAAAAAAAAGTAATCCACTTCTAAACACAGCTCCAGTTTAAGGAAACAATTTATAATTCCAAATGCAACAGCTGTCTTCAGGCTAATGGTGGCTTCATACTGTCCTGAGGCAAAGGGTAGGCATCTGTTTCACATTTGCACTACTAAAGGTCTATTTTTTTTATTTAACTCATTCTTTAATATATAATACTTACCTTGGAGAGTCCCAATGTTATGCCTGATCCATTTTGATAATTTATCCTAAAGCAAAAAGAAAAAAAAATGTCCTAGAGGCAAATGCAATTTTTCTAGTAACTCAAAACTTGAAATTTTACTTAACAATTATCTATTCATTCCTATCCTATCTTTACTCTATCTTCATTCTTCTCTATCCCAGTCACATTCATATCAAATTTGCAAATCTTAGGGTCAAGTTGTGACTACAACACATATTTCTGAGTGATGAAAGTGTGAGGAATGTGTTGGAGATGTTATGCTAAGGTGCTTTTCATCACGCCTTTTAGATTGGAAGTCCTGACCAATTGGATCAGTTTTGTCATTGCTTTGGCAAGAGGACTGTTAAGAATTCATTTGTCACACTTCTAATTTTCTGTACTATAACGTAACATAAGAAGTTGGAAATATATGCTGTTGACATTGGTTCACTGGTTCAATAACATCGCTTTAGCCTTTCCTTCAGTATTCCATGATGGCTGCTCCACCTATTAAATAAGATGCTGGAGCATCCTTATTTAATCTAGGAAGGGTAAAAGAAGGAGAGGGAGAAGGTGTTAGCCATATCTCTCTGTTATTAAGAAAACCAAAAGTTTTCTTAAAGTACCCAGGAAAACTTCCACCTATATATTGGTGACCAAAACTGAGTCCCTTGCAAGGCAGTCAAGGAAGTTGAGCAGTTGTCTCGTTTGGAACCTAAATGAAGACAAAGGAAAAGGTGGTGGGGTTTGGATACTAAAGTTGCTGGACCAATATCTTCCTCAAGGATTGACACTGCAAAGAACAAACAGATCACAGCTCAGTTTGAGTTTCAAATTCAGATTGTTTCAAGTTCATAACTAGACAATAATCTTGGCATTTAGGTTTATTGGGAGGAAAAAGAAAGAGAGATGTTCTCTAAATTGTCCAAGTTTTCCATTACATAGTCATACCAAAGCTTGATCAAGTAAGATCGATTTCTCACAACCAGGAAAAGAAATAAATGTCCCAAAAGTAGTAAGGAAATTTGAAGGTCAACCTAACACTCCCCAACTCCCTAGGCCTTGGCCAAGACTGGAGGAAAAGAAATGAATGAAAGCTTGAGATAATTCCTAGATCAACTGAGGGAAGACCCTACAACATCTGAGCTAATACCTACAGTAAGCCCTGGTCAGGCTACTGTAGCCACCCCTCTTGTGCTTTGTAGAGAATTACAGAGACACATGTGCTGGCACTGATGGTGTAGGGAAGACATTGTAGCCAGAATCAGATGTTAAATCTAGTTTGGCTTGTTAAAAGTAGTTTTCACAATCTCCTAAAGTAATGCTGAAGTTTTAGGGTGACATAGTGAAGGGTTAAGAGTCTTGGTAAGCTTCCACTTGGGACTCCTGAACTGAATTGAATAGTTCCCCCCCCGCCCCGCCAAATGCATGTCCTTCTGCACCCTCAGAATATAACCCTACTTAGGAATAGGGTCCTTGCTGATATAATTAATTAATATGAGTTAATTAATATGAGGTCATACTGGTGAGGCCTTAATGCAGTATGACTAGTATCCTTTTAAGAAGAGCAGAGACCCAGACAGTGACACACTGAGAGGGAAAATGATATGAAGACACAGGGATAATACCATGTGATGACAGAGGCAGAGATGGAGGCAATGCAGTTGCAGCCAAGGAAGGCCAAGGACTGCCAGAAGTTGCCAGAAGCTAGGAAGAAATGAGGAACAGATTCTTTCCTGGAGTCATCAGTGAGGGGAGTGTGGCCCTGCCAAAATCTTGATTTCAGACTTCTAGCCTTCAGATCAGGGAGACAATGCACATCTGTTCTTTTAAGCCCCCTTGTTGGGGTACTTTGTTGTAGCAGCCCTAGGAAACTAATACAGCTTCCTACAGCCTTACATTGGAGAGGTCAACATCTTTGCCCTGCCTCAAGCACATCTCTTCCTACCAACCCTCAAGTGTTACTCACCCAATACAGAGGGCTTAGTTTCTGAGCCTTCAACCCAGTACGCTATTGGGACTTTTCAGTGCTCTCTTTTTCCAGAGTCCATTCCAGTAGGGGTGGGGGTGTGGGGGGGTGGAGGGGAGTATAGCAAAAGAGCATAGTCAGCTGCCAACTTACTTTTTCTACATTTCATGTGGAGAGTATCCAATACAAGTCATCTCCCAAGAATTCTTCAAGATTAGGAATATGGCCCTGCTTAATAATTTAGATGCCCCCGTCATCCTTCATTCTCCCTATTGCAGTTGACAAGCAGTGGATCATGAAGCCTCATTGTTTCTACCCCATTTTCCCTCTTCTAAGTCCTTTCTCCCTCTCTCCTCTGCTATTGCCCCATTCAAAATCCTCATTTTTTTCTCTCCCTCCTAACGGTCTCACTGCCTTAAGTCTTACCCTTCTATAATGGTCCCCTTCACTATAGCCACAAGAATCTTTCTGTAACAAAGATTTTGTCATTTGATGTCCTTGTGCAAAACCCTTCTGTGGCTTCTCATTGGCTTCAGTTCAGAGTCACATGCCTTATTCTCAGTTCAACCTCTCCAGGAAGCAAACACCAAGGCAGAATTAGAAGTAAAGGAGATTTATGGAAGAAAATCCCTCTGTGGCATAAAAAGAGAGTAGCCTGAGTAGGCAGAATATCAGGTGCTGGTGCAGATTGGACATATGTGAACAAGAAATGGAGGGAGGAAGGCAGGTGCTGGAGACTGCAGTGCAGCTCTAAGAAAGTCATGGTCAGGTCAAATGGGGAGCCCCAGTGCAGAGATTGCTCTTTAGAGGAGTCTCGTGTTGGAATGGCTCAGCTCTTGGTACCCCCGCCATGCTCAGACATTGGCTGGGAGCATCTCTGTGAACATAAGGCCTCGATGTGAACCCAAAAGTGTGATGGCTGGAGGCTATCAACCAGCTAATAGTCTTTGTGGCAGGATCTCTCTTAGAATGGGAGCTGGGTGGTCCACTGGCAAGGCCACCACAAACAAGGGCCTCCATCATCTGTTCCTTAAAAATGTCCCCAAACCCTTCTCCATGATATAGCCCTTGAGTTCAGCTATAGAGCAACTGGAATGGGTCGTATTCTCTTCCTTTGAGACCTCTGTGCATACATTACTATTTCCTTGCCTTGAATATCCTCCTCCTCCCATCTAGTTACATGGATAACTCTTCTTCCCATATGTCTGATTTGGTTTATATGTCCATTTCTTACCCCTAGACTATGAGTTCTTTGAGGGCAGGGCTTTCTTTGTTCATATATTCATTCCCGATCGAAAAGCACAAGTTCTTAAGCTTTATGAGAGTTCAATAAATGATGGATGGATAGATGGATAAAAATAATATCTTCCAGAATATCATAAAATCCCAGTGTCAGAGGAGATGTTTGAAAGTTGCATAGTCCAGTCTTTGCCAGAGAAGTCCCTAATCTATCTCAGATAGGTGAGAATTTCTGAAGCATTTCAATATTGACAGAGATAGATATTTCTCCAGTACTGCCAGTGATCGTGTTCCTTAATGTCTAACTTCAATCTCCCTTAATGCCGTTGTTAAGCCTGAGAACCAAATTAAGAATAATGCCAGCAATGCTCAGACAACAACTTATCACACTCATCCTAAAGCAAGTTATATATCCATTATCCTTGAAATACAAGTATCTGACCAGCATAATTGTATCTGTCTACACAAGTGACAAAATTAAAACTAATGTATGCACCATACCATGACAATTAGCTTAGTGTGACTAATCTTGGTTACTTTTTTATTTCTGTTGTCATGGTCAATCATCACTTGTTTCCACAGAGTCTTCTGCCTTCTTTGAACTCATCAGTGCCATCAGTAGCTAATAATCTGCTAGAAGTCCCACAAGTGGGCTTAGTTTTTGTAAACCAGCCATGTTTATACACTGGCACCAGCAGCCAAGATAAAAGCTAAAAAAAAATTAACTTCCTCAATACATAGATAAACAGATCATAACAATTCATTTTGTTCATTGTTTTCTATAGACATTAGAGGGTATTTCTGTGGACTGTTCCTTCTTTATGTAGAATCTAACCGTACTCCATGGGCCTAGATGAGTAGGATCCAGAGGAAGAAAAACGAATTGAGAGAGTCTAGTGTTGTGATTGCTTCCGGCTGTAGCCACATAAGGACTGCTATTTGGGAACTTCAGAAGTCATGGGGGACAACTGGGGAGGAAGCCGTAAAACTAATGAGGTTTTTTTTAAATCTCACATTGAGATCAAACGAAAAAACAACAACAACAAAATCAGCATAAAGAAGCATATCCTTATTTTAGTCCTAGATTGATGAGATCTGGGTTATGCATACAAAACATCTGGCTTTTCTAAATGCTACACAACATGAGAGCACATTGTCTGTCAGCAACTCTTTTGCAGATCTTCCCTGAGTGATGCCACTGCCAGTGGCCAGATGAACAGGATAACCCATAGTTACACAATTGGGTAGGATGATATCATCAGGAGGGGTTCCTAAGGAATGACTTATGAAATGTTAAGATAAATATAAATTGGTATTATGACATTAGAGGGAGCTCAGAAACTCTAGGTCTAGGTGAGAGTGCATCTTTTCAAAGGGTTTACTTAGTAGTGATCAAATACATAGTACACGATTCCCTCTTTACAAAGAGTTTTTCAGACATTTTCTAGATGTTAAGGGCATTTGTATTTTCATCTGTTTCCATGATAATTTGTTCATCTCTTTCCTCTTGCCCTCCCTCCCTCCCTTTTCTCCCTCTTCTTCCCCCCCTTCCTCCTTATCTCATTCCTTTTCTCCCCTCCTCCACCCCCCTTCAAAATTTCAAGGCACTGTTATTTTGAAAGTCTCAGAAATCCAGCGATTTTGATAGAAAATACTTATCAGAATGTATTTTTAGATTTATATAAATAGAGCTGTAGACTCAAGAAGAGGTCTCCTTAGCATCTAGAAGAGCTAAAAGACAATTCAGACTTTGGGGAGCAACCTTTGTGTATCTGCCCCAGGCTATGTGCCAGGGCATGGAAATGAGTGAGCGCTAGTTCCTGCTCAGATGTATTGAAGTGCAGTGGGACAAAGACTACGTTAGATTTATATACTGCTATGCTGTGTATGTAGTAGAAGGACACAAGAGCAGTAACCCAAGAATTCCTTCTTGGAAGTGATGTTTAAGATGAACTTTGACTTCAGTCATTTTGGTTGACAAGCAAAGAGAAGAGAGAGAGAGAGAATGAGTCCTGGGTCAATGGAAGATCATGAGCAATGGCACAGAGAAGAAAAATTAGATTAACATAAGTAGTTTGGTAAATAAGGAGTTGATAGAAAGTGAGGCTGGAAAAGGAGGCAGGGTCCAGATTGCAGAGATTGATGTGGTTTTACCTCATGGCTTGAATTACCCAGTAGATCATGAGGAATCAACGAAGCCTTTTAAGAATAAGAGTGGCATGGTCACATGATCATTGTAGGGAGATCACTCTGGCAACAGTAAGATGGACAGCTGGGAGTGAGGGAAGAGCATAGAGTCTCAAGGCAGTGATATCACCAAAGACACTATGGCAGTAGTCCGAGGAGAGATGATGATATCTGAAGTAAGCAATGGATAGAAGGTGGAGGTAGCAGAGAACTATCTATGACTTGATAATCACTGGATATGGGGCTAAGAGAGGAGAAACTTGGTTTGGGGACTATTTACTATGGTGGGAAATATGGGAGCAGGACAAAGTCTGAAGTGAGGTGAGGAGGAAGAAGTTGTATTTAATTGTGTCCATACAAGCAAGTCAGAAGTGCAAGGGCGATGGCCTCATGGGTGAGTCCAAAAGGCAATTGTTACTGATCAGCAGCTGAAAACAAAACAAAAGCAAAACTAATCAGGAAAAAGAGATTGGGAGTCATCAGTATATACATGACCTATAAGCCCTGAGGATGGATGAGCCATTGTATGTGGGAATCATTGCTTTCTCTCATCTCAGGTTGAACAAAACCAATTCCCTCTTTTCCATTTATGATAATCACTAACACGTGTAGAGTCCTTAACATCTCACAGAGTAGCTTTCACAAACTTTATTTTATTTAAATCTCATTTCTTATACCACTTTCCCTTGTACATATTATCCCTTTTGCACACCAGGGAAATGAAGTCAAGAGGTCAAGTTGTTTTCTCTGTGACACACAGTTAATAAGTAAAGAAGCTAGGGCAACAAGTCTGGCCCTCTGGCTCTAAATTTTTGAAAAGTTTAAGTTTCATTTTGTGTTGGTTTTCATCCTATGCCGTAAGTTGGGAGAAGTATCTTGTATACCATTGAATCATGCCTGGCACAGTGTTTAGCATATAGCAAACAATAAGTAGTCATATCATAAGTTAATACATTTTTGCCATCATTTTAAAACTATATTCCTTATTTAATTTCCCCCAGGTTTATTTTGATCAAACAATTTCACACCTAAAAGAGATAGGAGTCTGAGCCAAACTAATTTTCTCTTCCACTGTATATAGATGACCTTGTTCATTCCTTTATTACAGAACTTGGCGTACAGAATTGTGATCATTTGTGTGTTTGTATTCTACCTTGGACTGTGAGCTTCTGGAGGGCAAGGACACCATGAGTTAATAACTAAATAAACCTCTCATTTGCTTCATTAAGTTATTGTCAGTGGCCACACAACCCCCTCACCCATTCCTGGCCACAGCCTCTCTGATACTCTGGTGGAAATCTTGTACGAGGCTCCATTGCAATAATTAGATTATTAGAGTGTAATTGTCTGTTTGCACGCCCCCCCCCCAAGACTGCGAGCTTTTCAGGACAGAAATCATGTCAGTTTATATTCTATGTCCCCAGCATTGAGATGCAAACAATTACATGACAGCAAGTTAATTACCGTCAAGGAGACCTATGCATGGAATAAAATCAATACTTATTCATTGAATAAATGAATGAGCAAATGCAAGATAAATTTAGTTCTAAAATGTCAGAATGTGGACCTTAGAAACTGGTTTCTTTTCTTCATTTGCAGATGAGGAAAGTAAGACCTAGAAGAAATAAGCTAATATCGCAAGGTCCCACACTTCTGGTCAGTGGCTCCAAGATCCTTGCCCCTACAGTATGCAGAGAGTGAACCAAGGCATGGGAGAGTGCAAGGCGAGGAGTGCAAATTGAAAACCTTCTGTGTCTGCAGCACCTAGCAGGACATACAGAGAATGAGGCGGAGGAAAGCAAATGTAAAATGAAGTGTGACCATTACTGTCAGTTAAGCCAAAGTGAATGAATAAAAGAATACCATTTCAAGTGGAGGCAGGCTTTGGCAGAAAGAGAAGTTTGAGGCTTTAAAAGCTTCTCAAAGATGTGTATCATTTTAGCAAGACAACAACAACAAAACCCAACAGCTTTCAGTGTTTATATTTCAACACAGAATTAGAGGCAATGTTTAAATATTACAAGTACCAGCAATGCCAGCAGCAATTACTGCATGGTTTCCCTGTTTCCTCCCAGAGGCTCTTAGATGATGGAGTGCCCAGAGCCAGAAAAACTAGTAGCAATAACCCCCAATACATTGAGCGCTCAGTACATGCCAAGTATCGTCATTAACTAATTCAGCCTTATAGTGACCCCATGGAATAATACTATTATGCCTATTTTAGCTATGGGGGAACTGAGACACAAGTTATCCTTGGTCCCACACTTGGTAAATGTGAAACACCAGGATTTACTCCTAAATATTTCTGATTCCAAATCTATCCTGTAAAACCATCCTAATGATGCTGAAGACAAGTCTGACCATTACTGCCTGCCAGAAACCCAATCTAAGGGCCACTGTAGTGAGCTGAATATGCCCCTTCAAGTCATGTCATCCTTACCCTTCTCACAAAGGGAACACTGGTAAATGTGCCAAGTGTCTGGGAAAGGCATTAGGAATTGGGACATGGAAACATTTGGGGGAGGTTGGAAAAGGGAAGAAAAAAGATCCACAAGTCACACGTATGTCTTTGGCAATTAAAAACATTCTAATAATTAACTTTTAGTGGAGCTCTTTTCAATCTCTGAAGGAAGGGCTATCTGAATAGAATCCATTTCAGCCTCACAGGGACCTGGGAAGAAGGCAGAGGGAGCTGGTCATCTTTCTCCACTCCATACAAGTGCAACCTGAAGTTAGTGATTTAAAATGTTGCCTAGATTGAGCAAATCAAGGTGGGATTGGACCTCTAGGCTCTGGACATGCAGCGCATGCTCACTTAAACATGCTACTCAGAGCATGCTTTTCCTGATGTGCAGGAAAGAAAAAGGAAAGGTAATATCTGTTATACATCCTTTGTCTGCTGCATACTTGGCTATCCCACATTCCATAGGGTATCTTACTGAATGATCTCACCTCTGTTACTGCCTCTGTTTTACAGACAAGGAAGCTGAAGCTCGGAAAACTATCCTAGTTACCTGGCTAGTAAGACACAGATAGACTCAGAAATCTGGCCTCAGCCACTGTACTTGGCTGCTTCTTCCTGCGGGTTCCCCTCTCTATCTTCTCATCTCTACCTACAGTTGGCTGGTCACATCCTCTGGGGAACACCCAGAGCTCTAGAGTGGGGCACAGTAAATGGGCCCATTGGGGTTTCCCCTTAAAGTTGCCTTTAAAATACTCTGTTGTGGGACTCCTGGGTGGCTCAGTCGGTGAAGCCTCTGCCTTCAGCTCAGGTCATAATCCCAGGGTCCCAGAATTGAGCCGCGCATCAGGTTCCCTGCTTGGCAGGGAGCCGCCTTCTCCCTCTCCTCCCTGGTTGTGCTTATCTCTGTCTCTCTATCTCTCTCAAATAAATAAAATCTTAAAAAAAAAATTCTGTTGCCTTCTTTTTATACCTTTAAATCCTTTTCCTCTTCCTATGTCTTTTTTGTGGTATTTTTAGTATTCCCATTTTGTAGAAGAGGGAACTGATGTTCTCAGAGGGGAAGTAGCTCAACAGAAGATCCCTCGGCAGGTGTGCAGCAAAGTCGGGGTTTATGCCCCAAAGTTCATGGTTTCTCTACTACACTGTGGAAGTTGAATGATTACCAGAAGAATGCCTAATAACCACAGCAGTGGAGTAAGGGACTTGAATGCCATTAAAGAATGTTTTTTTCGAGCTTGAAAGACAATAGAATGATCCCACTTGCTCTTAACATCTACATTTTCTGAGTTCAGTTTCTTGATTGTCTTCTTAGCTCAGGGTATGATTTATCATGATGGGCTTCTGACCTTTCAAGATCCCTCCACACATAACTAATACAGCCATTGATTTTTTTTAAGTCAGTGCTAGCTGTTCTAACAGAAATCCCCAAATCTTAGGTGCTTAACACAATACCTTATTTCTTCCACAGGTCAAATACAAAGAATGCTTGATTGACAAGCAGCTCTCCTCCAAGTGGTGATTCAGGGACTCAGGCTTTTTTCATTTTGTTCAACATGTGGCTTTCAAGGTCACCATGCCCATTTTCCTAAAATCAGGAGAGGGGAAAAAACAAAAAACAAAAACCCAACCAAACAAACAAATAAAAAACATGGGTGAGAGAATTTTTTTGCTCTAAACCTAAAACTGGTAAAAATCCTTCTGGGCACATTTCATTAGCTGCAACTCAGTCACATGGGTGCAACTAACTGCAAGGAAGTCTGGGAAAGGTAGTCTAGCTGTGTGCTCAGGAGAATGAGGGTCTGCCCCAGGGACCATGACCTACTCCAGGCACACTGAACCTAGATGACTGTCCTAACAGTTTCCTTCCCCAGTCAAGATTTAATCATATTTTCTTGAGAACATGTCCAGTTCTTCACGAGCCATCTATCAATGCCTCACTTCCTTTCTGCAGGTACCTCAACCCATCGTCACATTGTTCCCTTCTTAATTAGTGAGTTAGGCCCCTAAAACTCCCTGGTTAGAGAATTTGCAGTAAGAGAGTTTATGAGCCTATGAGGAAAAAATAATTTATAAAAGCTTATATAAATAATTTTTTCTTTTTGCTGATATAAACTGTCTAACAGTGGAACAGGGTATTTGTTCCACAAACATGCATTTGCCAGAAATGTCCCGTTATGTTTCTAATGTTAGATTAAATGTGACTTTGATGTAATTCCACCGACCTGGCAGAAAAGTCAACCCAATCATTTTAGAGTTCTGTCTCCTCTCATCTTCTCTCATCTTCTCTCCAACATCTCCTCTCTGGACCATTATACAGGCCTTGTAATAGGCTCCTTGCTGAAGTCTTGCCATTCTTAGATTCATCTTCTAAATTGCCAGAGGAAGATCCCGTTCTCAAAATCCTTCTACTCCTTACCTCCCCAGATTATCTCCTGCCTCTTCCTGCCTTATGCTTTATGTTCTAGTGACACCTGCTTACGCTTCCCACTTACTATGTTTTTGCTCATGCTGTTCCCTCTGCTAGGCATGACCTTCCTAAATGTCTTTATTTGCCAAAATAAAGGTGGTGCCTCATGGTGACTATGAATTCTGCTGTGAGACTGCTGGAGTTCAGATTCTGCTTCGCCTATTCACTAGAGGAGTGACACTAGTGAAACCATTTAACCATCTGTGCTGTGAGCCTCTCATCTGTAAAATGGATAGTAACACTGACTTTATAACGTTCACGTGGACATTTCATGAGCCAAGACATGTAAGAACACTTAGATTACTGCCTGGCACACAATTTATGCTCAATAAACCTTGAGTGTCATTATTAACTCCTACTCAACCTGTAACACTCATATGAGGCATCATCCTATTCAAAGAGGTTTTGCTGAATTTTTATCTCTCTGTTCTCATGTGCTCAGTGTATTCCTTTCAATCATGGCATTTACATATTATCATGAAATTATCAGATTAGATGTCTGTACACCATAAATCTTGGGGAAAAAGGACTAAATTTTATTTCCAGTTTACTCCCAGTGCTTAAAAACCAGTACCTGGTATGTAGAAGGTGCTCAATAAATGTTGATTAAGCTTAATTTATAAGCATAAATGCCATCTCCAAGCTTATGTCAATATATGCAAATTTATAATGATTTATTCAAACCTCTATATTTGCAAGTAGCCCACAGCTTAGCTTGGGATAAACACCAACCAAACAATCCTTCATGAATATAGTAAACATCGGTTTCTATATTATTGAAAAGAGCACTAAGCCATACCATTATACTTGATGGCAAACAGTAGGAGATATATATATAGACATATAGTTTTCACTTCACACTTTTATTAAATAACAACTACCTTACATTAACAATTTGTGTTGCTATTCTGTATAATGAGATAAAGAAAACTTGGCAGATGCTATTCTCTTTATTGTATAAAATAGGTTTCTTTTATGCATACTACTTTCAAATTCACATATGCATTTCATATATACATATAATTTGTATTAACCTGCATAGTCAGGAATAGAACACCTCAGTAACTCAGATAAAAGTTTTTGTTGATTTTCATTATGGACTATTTTGAAGAGTTAACTTAAGACATCTATGCCTATAGCCCGCTATACTCTTTCTTTTATCCACATTTTACTTTCCTCCAAAGAGAAAGAAAATTGGAGATAATGGTTACAACGTGTAGGAAGGTGGATTTTGGTTGAGCATCACAAAGAATGTTGTAATGAACAGGTTCCTTGCTAGGTAGTGAGAAGCAAGGTAAGCATGGCTTTGTAAGGGACCTTAGATGAAAGAATTCTAGGCAAGAAGTTTGAAACAGATGTATGTTAAAGACCCTAATGACGCCAAGAATAAAAGATTCTATTCTGCACTTCTTAATTTAACTAGTGCCTAGAGTCACTCATTAAGAATAATGAGAAAAGAGGGGCGCCTGGGTGGCTCAGTCGTTAAGCATCTGCCTTCGGCTCAGGGCGTGATCCCAGAGTTCTGGGATCGAGCCCCGCATCAGGCTCCTGCGCTAGGAGCCTGCTTCTTCCTCTCCCACTCCCCCGGCTTGTGTTCCCTCTCTCGCTGGCTGTCTCTCTCTCTGTCAAATAAATAAAATAAAATCTTAAAAAAAAAAAAGAATAATGAGAAAAGAGGATGCAATTCATGCCTATCAGAGTGCTGGGCGTGGAAACTTAAGAAGCCGAACTGTCTTTGAGCCAAGGGTTATGCACACTGGGGCAAATCTGAGTGGTCAAGAGTTGGGTTAATGTAGAAATGAAGGAAGGGGCAAGGGTCAAATGAGGGAATAAAGTTAGTGGGGCTACTTCCTTTTAGTAGAAATAATAATATTTAATGTTCATTGAGTGTTTACTGTGCTTAGAATTATGCTAAGCACATTACGTACAGAATTCCATCTAATCCTTTCAGTAACCTATTAATTAGTTCTAGTTACTGGCAGAAGGGCGTGGAAGCTTGTCCTGTGGTAGAGACAGGCCTCAATTCCAGATCTCTCTTACCTTAAAACCAGTGCATGTAAGACTTCCCCTAAACAGATGTAGGCTGGCTGTAGCACTCTCTGCAAGTGCTAATGGACAAGGTAATGGCTGCTCAGTGTGTGGAAAGACTGGCCTGGCTTAAATGCACAAAGTCATAGGCAAAGACTGTAGGTTTGGGAATCCTAACATAGGTAATGCAATGCCTGAGTAAAACAGAAATCACTTAATGATGACCATATTCAAAAGAGGATTTTATTTGATTTAAAAAATTTATTTGATACTAAACAATCAGGCAACATTGCACATCACACAAAATTTTAGATTTCTAGTGTCTCTTAGAAAAGCCGAAAGATCTGTCCACTCTGAGACCTCCATTGGCTAGTGCTGAGAAGGAGTGGTCCCCTTCTATACAGAGTATATGTATATATTTCATGATAGCTGTCACCATTTCTTCTTGTCTCCCTGCTTTTGTCCTGCTGGAGTCACTAACACTCCCCGCCTAGCCCTCTTAGGCATTTGAACTGAAACCCACAGAACAGACCAATAATACACAACAATACTTAAAAAGTCTCCAGGTGTCCCTGCTTCTTAATAAAATGTCTAGTTATGCTATTTTTACTGTTATACTTCAAAAATCGCTATATATGAATATAAAACACATGCAAAGGAAAATACCAGGTTTAGCTCCAGGGGTTTCAAGAAAAGTGACACATTTTTAACCTAGCACTTTAAAAAGTATCATCAGCTGTTTCAAGGTTCATATACAGTTAAGGCAGCCTGTCCTATGCAAGCCACTCATTTTACCATCAGTCCTTCCTGCTCCTCTGACCTCATTTGCTGGTAGTATAATTTGTCTTACAGCCCTACATAAAATCACTCCATAAATAATTTCCTCCAAGGCTATTTCCCCAAGAATCATGTGCAAGGAAACTGCTTATATTCTTTCCCTGATACAAAGCAAAGGTCACCATGCCTTCTTGTATAATTCAGTGCAGAACAGGTGGTTCCCTCTTTGACTTTCTTAAATGAGAACACAAGTGCTTTTTCCACGTAGACTTTAACGTCACCGTTACCTGCCATTCCCATCCAGTTTGCCAGGACTAGCTATTTATCTGCAACCACAAGGGGAACCCATTGAGGTGAGGCTTCCATGTTCTCAGGTAACCTGGATCACTAGAGGAGGGTGAGAACTTCATACAGAGACAAAGAAGACAGGAAACAACCTCCTGTTAAGTCCAATGAAAGAAGGAGACATGCTGCAGGAGTCACTGGGCTGGGTCGTCTCCTAGCAAAATTGAGATCTGACTGAGAGAGAAAGAGAGAGAGAGAGGGTAGGAGAGAAAATTCTTCTTTTTTTTCATTTATTCCTCGGCATTTTTTACTGAACATCTACTGTGTGTCCACATGAGATAGTTCTGGTACTGTGCCAAGCCTTTATGGGCATTAATATATTTAATTTTGACAAATCTTATGCTGTATATATTCTTATTAGTCCAATTTGACCAAGAGGAAATTGAGATTTAGAGAGTTAAATGATCTGCCAGAAGTCACAATGATATAAAGTGGTAAGAAAGGAATTTGAAAACTTGCAGGCTGACAAGGAAGCTCCAGCCTTCAGCACTCTACATTCCAAGCATTTATAAAAGATAAATGTCACTGGTCTAAGGCTGTGGGTGCATTACTAGGGTACCAACAGTGTGAGAATTCCTCATGTCTCCTCTTCTCTTAGGACCTTGGGGTCTCTACTAATCTTTTTGCCCCAGTCTCTTTCTCCCCAACCAACGTTTGCCTCTTTATCCTACTGCGAGTGCACTAAAAGCTTTATATGAAGTCCAAGTCATGAATGCTGTTGATAATATCACTCTTACAGGCCCATTGGAATTTAACAGAGGATCGCTTAAATTCAGAGCAGCCAGCCACCTTCCAGTTTACCACAAGTTGCATTTGTGATCCTTGCTACCTCTTTGTTCAGTGGGCATTATCATTACCAATATTTTCCCAGAAAATATTTTATAGAGAAGTGAAGTGAGTTGGAAAGCCATGATACCTGCGGAAGCCACCAACATTTAGGTTCGAAGAAAAATATCGTTTTTCATTCACATTTCATTTTTTTTTCATTCACAAACTACTTTCATGAGAAAGGCTTTCTTGATACTGTCTTTTTTTTTAAGATTTGATTTATTCATTTGACAGAGAGAGAGAAACAGTCAGCGAGAGAGGGAACAGAAGCAGGGGGAGTGGGAGAGGAATAAGCAGGCTTCCAGCAGAGAGCAGGGAGCCCAATGTGGGGCTTGATCCCAGGACTCTGGGATCACGTCCTGAGCTGAAGGCAGATGCTTAATGACTGAGCCATGCAGGTGCCCCTTCTTGATACCTTCTAATCGTTAATCATTTTTTGTGATATATTACTTCAAAAGTACAATGGCCTTTCAGTCCTGAGCCCAATAACTTCAAAATCCTAAGGTGGGGCAAGTCAGTACAACAAAGTAATTCCCAGACCTCTTCATGACTGAACATACTGGACTTTTCTCTGCCTACTTGCCTCATTCTCTCTTGCATTTCTTTATTTCCTCCTTTTTCCATCCCTTCCTTTATCCCTCTGATTTGATTTACATTCTAGTCTTTGCTGAAATGAACAAGTGTAATATTGCAGGAAAGAGCATGAGTTTGGGATTTAGATGAGTTCAGGTTTGACTCCCAGTTTGGCTGAGTTCTAGCTATGGACACTAGTCTTGGATCTTCTAAGACCGTGGTTCTCAAAGTGTGGTCCCTGACCCAGAAGTATTAGCATTGTCTGGGAACTGGTTAGAAATGCATATATGTAGTTTCCACACAGAGTACCAAACTTGTCAAAAATGAAAATACTGGGCCCCACCCCAGACCCCAGAATCTTCTAGATATAGATCCCAGTAATCTGTAGTTTAATAAGCCCTGTGGGTGTTTCTGAAAAGCACTATGGTGTAAGAATCACTTACTTTGAGGACTAAATAAGATAACATAAAGTACTTGCAAAGTGTCTAGCTTCATACAGGATGGTAAAAATATGTAGTTTATAGTAGTAGTTGTAATAATAGACTGATGATAATGGAGATCGTAAATGCACAGACCATAACACTATTGGAGGTCCCAGTATATCATGTATGTAAGTAAATGTCAGCTTGCTTCCCTAAACCCCCAAACCCACCACACACATCCACTGCCCCAACATGCATGTCCAGAAACCAATGAAAAGCTAGAGTTTCTTCCCTAAGATTCTTTTCTTTTTTTTTGTTTTTTGTTTTTGTTTTATATATTTAGATTCTTTTATTTTTAACGTGGATATCCATTACACTCTACAGTTCTCCCAATTAATTTGACCCTAACCCTAAGGTTCTTTTCTTGCTTTTTCCTCAGCCCCACAAGGCTACCAGCTCTTAGTGGCAAGGTCAAGACTCACAATCATCTATATGTGTACCTGGTTATTTTGGTTTTGCAAAACATAATCATTAAACAAGGAAAATCTGACTGGAACCAGGTGCAAGGAGCCTGGTAAGGAACGCACATTAGAGAAGAAAATACTGAGCCCATTTGAGGCAGGCTACATATTTTCATGGCACTCACCAGTCAATGGCTTCACAGGGTAGGGCAGGAAAAACAATGAAACAAAGGAATCTGTGGGATTTGAGAGGCACCTATGATTAGACAAAGTTGCCAGTGAAACGTGTACAGTCTAAATCTGAAAATGTAAATATTAAAATGTTTCTTAAGTCCTGTTATGACTCAGTAATCTTTAAAAAAAATTCATAATCAGCACCTCATTGGACTCTCACAAGAGTCCAGAAAGGGAAAAATATTCTGTATTAATACTTTATAGAAAAGAAATCAGAGATTATGTAATTCAGCCAGGACCACACAGCTGGTAAAAGAGCCAAAACTGAAACTCAAGAGATGTCGGTATGTTCTGTTTGGAATACCCTACCCATTCATCCCCTGACCCATTCCACCTCTAGTTTGACTAGGTCCTTTAGGATCAAACTTGAAGTTCCACTTCCTCTTCAGTTCCCCACCTCATCTCTATAGCACATACTCTGTCTTTCCTCTGCATGTACAGAGTTTCCGTTCCTTCTATTTATTTATTCCTTCATACTGTAGTAGTGGGAATGTCAGCAATGGGATGTCAGGTACGACTCAGGCTCTGTTCCAGGCACTGAGCTCTGTGGAGTTCTGGTATAACACATGGACATTAAATATGTAACATGCAATAAATTACATGGCAACCTGCATTAGTACAGTACATAGTAGGTGCTATGAAAGGGAGAAGCAACATGCTAGGAAGGCGAATAATAGAGATCCACTTCTAACTTGGGGGCCAGGAAGCTGGGCAGTGGGAGAAGGAGCATTCTAGCTGAGATCTGAAGGACATTCAGCAGCCATTCTGGTAGCAACTGTTGGCAAAAGTATGACAAGGCAAAGGGAATATCACTTTGAAGGTCCTGAGGTGCATGGAAGGAACCAAAAGAAGGTTGGCAGGGCTAAGGAATAATAATTAGGAGTGACAGGTAAGCTGGGGGCTTATAGGGTCCATTAAGAGGTGCCATGATGTGTCACAAAAGATTCCTGAACAGAAGAGAGACATAATATGATCTGTGTTTTAACAAAATCATGCTGGTTAGGGTGTGGAGAATGGATTAGAAGGAGCAAGAATGGTATTGGGGATACCAATTGGGAGGTTATTGAGGGAGTATAGGGAAGAAGCCTAAGTTAGGGTAGGGGATAGTAGGAGGAGAATAGATGACTTTGAGGCATAGTTTGGAGATAAAATAAGCATCACCTGGTAATGGTTTGATACAAGAAGGGAGGAGAAGAAGAAATCAAGAATGACCCGTACTTGTGCCCTGAGCAAGTGGATGGATGGATGGATGGATGGATGGATGTGCCTTGCACCCAAATGGGGGAAACTTAGGGAGGGCTGAGACTGGGTAGGGGGTGATACCTCACAGTTTCTCCCTTATGGTTCCAATCAGAGAATATTTTCAATCTCATTTATATACACATATATTTTATGTTTCTATAATGTCCTAGAGGACTGAGTCTGGGTGGGTATTATTCATTAGTTATCCACCAAGATGCCTCATGCAGTCCCTAGACCCTAGCAGAAGTTCAGGGAGTATGGTTGGTTAAATAATGAATCCAAATAGTATTCAGCCTAATGCGTGGAAAATGGTAAGTGCTTAGTAAATGTTAACTCTTGTTATTACACAATAACAAAATGCCTTTTGCCAACTGACCCTGAATCTCTCCAAAGCTTCCACAAAGATTAATGCAAGACAGTTTAGTGTATAACCAAATCCCCAGGTCCTGACACATTTACAGTTTAACAAAACACTGAAGCTCCTAATTAAAAAGTAATAAGCCTGTCTATTATGGCGACACAGCGTGACGGGTGGTTGCATGTGCTGCAGCTGTTACCCTGCTCTGCAAGCTTAGTCCTCAGAGCTTTCAATTAAAAGTAGCACTGAACTCACTCCTCACACCATATGCAGATCCTGAAAGCCTTTTCTTCTTTTTTTGTAAAATGGTAAATGAAAGAGTGAAGAAGAGTGTGACACACACACACACACGCACACACACACGCACGCACACACACATTCAGTAGCCAGAAGTTTATAACCCTTTGTTTCCACCTTTCCATCCACCTTGGTCCTTGATTTGCTGTATGACCTTGAACAACTTACCTGACATTTTTGCACTTCTGTGTGTAATTAAAGAAAAAACAAAGTACGCAGTGCAAAAGCTGGTGTCACCCTGCCTAAGACTGGGTTTAAAGTAGTTAATGCTATTCCCAAACACTTTCAAAATACCATGCTGAACAGTTTTCATACTTGTACTAACAATAGAGAAAATTCAATGCCATAGCAAGTGAGTAAACTTAATTCTATCCCATTACCAAACACTTGCAAGTTTTCTAGTAGGAACCATTTTACTCTGAGAAATGTAAGAAGCACATTGTGTAATGCAGGGTTATTCAGGAAAGTAGGTTAATAGTACATTTCTATAACTTGGGCAGTACTGTAAATGGGGCTAAATGGGCCAACGTAACATGGTTTGAGAGGTCCTGGGACCTACTGACTTTGAAGAACACTCTTCCGCAGCTTGTCATACCATCGTATAGTCTACCTTTAGCAATTTGAGGCAATATCATGGAAGGACTGTGTACCATTTACTTCTTCCATTACAAACATCTCACAGAAATGTGAATATTTATTTCCATGACTTCCTCAGTAGGATGTAAACCCCATGAGGTCATGAGTAGGAACTGGTTTTCTCAGCAGCATATCTCCAGTAATCAGTGAAATAACTGCCACATCACGGGCCTTCAATAAAATGCCGTCAAGTGAATTAGTGCAGTCCTGAATAGACATGGCAGTTGGAATTGGACAGACGTGAGCTCAAATCCCAACTCTACTACTTGCTGGTCATGTGACTTTGACCAAATTTCCTTTTTTTACCTGAAATGTACTTTTTGTATCTGGGTTCAATATCTTCTTCAGAGGTCTTGAGGGTTAAGTAAGGGAACATGTACAGAGCATTCAGCTTAGTGACAAGCATGCTACAGGTAGGCAGTAAATCCAGGGTCCCTTCTACCCTACCTCTGATTTTGATTCAATCAGTACCAATTTAACACACATGCCGGACCCCAGCAGGCTTATGGAGAGACACAAGAAAAAACACCCTCTAGGATTTACCCTCATGGAGTTTATACACCAGTTAAGGAGATAAGTCATAAACATGAGACTTTTATATTTTTTTGAGATTTTATTTATTTATTTGTTTGTTTGTTTGTTTATTTAAGAAAGAGAGAGTGAATGCTGTGAGCACACACATGAGCAGGGGGAGGGGCAGAAGGGGAGGGAGAGGAAGAGGGAAAGAATCCCAAGCAGACTCTGCACTCAGTGTAAGTCTTCATCTCATGGCTTGATCATATGACCCTGAGATCATGACCTGAGCTAAAACCAAGAGTTGGATGCTTAACCAACTGAGCCACCCAGGTACCCCAAATGTGAGACTTTTAAATCAGTACTGCCCACAGAGCCAGAGAAGAGAGGACTCTGTCTCAGGCTATACGCTTTGGAGGGTCCGGCTCTGACCCTCCTGGGGCTGCGTACTTCTTCAAAGGGTGAGGATTCTGTGAGGCCAAAGTTTCATGTATACCCAGAACTCATGCCCAACTTGTAGTTCATGCTTTGTATAGAGAACCCCAAACTGTTTTGCCCACACAGCCTCAAACCTTCCTCCAACACATATGCAGGCCTCTTCTGGCATATCGTCCTAAGTCGACTGCACCTCAGATACGTGGACCCTCTCATTATGAAAGGTAGTCAGGAAAAGGGATTTTTCCAAGGATATGATATGAGTTGGGCATGCAGGGTAAGGTGTCCACACATGAGTATATACATGCAGGGCCTCTCCTCGAAAGTATTATGTAAGATAATGAATGTGAGGCATCAATGTAGAGCCTGACACCTTATAAAAAGCATTTGATAAAATGGTAGAAGAGAGTAAAGATGGAATACTCAATTCATATGAAGTCAAATCCAACAGAGTGCAAAGGAGCAAGTTTCAAGAGGAAGTGACATTTGAAAGCCATGAAAAATTTGTCTCCTAGAGGGGGAAATGATCAGTCCAAGCAGATACTCAAGAACCAGGAAATGATATGGCCTTGGAAGATGAGTGAGAAATCTGTTTGTGGGTGGGAGATACCCTAGAAAATAAATTTGGAAAAGCAAGTTGAAGTAAAGAATTAGTTTCCTATTGCTGCTGTAACAGATTAACACAAACTAAGTGACTTCACACAACGCAAATTTCCTCTCCTACAGCTCTGGAGGCCAGGAGTCTGAAGTGAGTCCTGTAGGACTAAAATCAAAGTACAGACAGGGCTTCCTCCTGGAGGCTCCAGGAAAGAATTTGTTCCTTGCCTCTTTCAGCTTTTAGCAGCTTCCAGGATTCCTTGGGTTGTGGCCTCATCTGTCCAGTCTCTACTTCTATCCCCAGATTGCCCTTCTCTTCTCTGCCTCCTGCTTTGCTCTTAGGAGGCCCTTCTGATGACATTGGGCCCCTCTGGGATAGAGGACTATCTCCCTATCTCAAAATCCTTAACTTCATCACAACTACAAAGCCCCTTTTTCTGTGTAAGATAGTTCATAGACTCTGGGGATTAAAGCAAGGACATAATTGGGGGGCATAACTTAGCCTAGCACAGTTATCGAGCCCTCCAACACCAGATTAAGAAGGCTGGATTTCATTCTTAAAAGAGAGGTTTCAGTCTCACTGACAGGTGTCAGCCATATCAGTGGAAAGTTTGCCAGTGAGTGAACACATCTGCTCCTTGCATGGGGAGGGGACTGCAGTGGCTTTGAGAGCACATCGATCACTCAAAAAGCCCAAACTTACCTTTGGCTGATGATTGCCATCTAGAAATATGGATCCGTATATGCAACCTCCCAGTATTTGAATATTGATTGTAGGTTTGCCTCTTTGTTCATTTGTTTGACTGTTAAGCTTAAAAAAAATCTGCAAGCTGGATTTGGTCTGGATTTGGTCACAAGCAGAAGGGTTCTGATATGAATAATGCAAGGTTCCTAAAGTTTTTAAGCAGAGAAAAGACAAAATTTGTATTGTGCTTTAGGGGCACCATAAGAATAGACTGAGAATGTCCATTTAGGAAATGGTTTTAGTAATCCACGTGCAGAACGATGAACATGGAAAACATGCCTATAACCCTAGGGCTGGGATATGGAAGGGATTAATAAGATAGAATTGATAGGACTTAAAGGCCTGAGTGAATGGAAGGCAAAGAAAGCAAGCTGAAGACAACATGAGGCCTTAAGCCCAGAAGATAGGATACTCTGGTTCCCTATCCCCTTCTCTTCTGGGGAAGCATGTTTGGGAACTTTTTAAAAATAGAACTGTATGATCTCAAGAATGTGGTTTGGTCAGGAAACCTAAATTCTGCCTTAGTCCAGCCCTCCTTCACTATCTTGAGGTTCCTGTAATGAATAGATGTGTAAAGGTGAAATAGGACAAAGCAACTCTTTAGTGTCACCTGGAGCTCTGGCCTCAAATTCCATGTGATAGAATCTAGCAAGCAGGCCAGACTGTGCAGAGGGCTCTTTGTTTCTGTACCGCTAGTTAAGGATAAATAGCCCTGAAACTAATCAAACCTTACACCTCCTCTATCTTCATGCAATGTGCAGACCCAATTATCTGCACTAACCAGAGCGAGAGACTAAAAGGCCACATCTTCCAGTGTTTGAGAAAAAATAGCAAGCAAAGGAGCATGAGAGGTGTTTGACGCAGCCCAGGGGCACCTGTATCACTCCAGTCACATGGGGGACTCAGCCTTTAGCCATTTAACTAAAGGCAAAAGGGAGGTATGGAAAGCAATGAGGAAGAGAAAGGGGTAGGTAAGAAGGACTAGGGAGAGAGGGAAGGAAGAAGATGCAAAAGAGAATAAAGAGTAACATTTTTATGGCACTTTACCTTTTATGAAGTACTTTTACAAGCATTATTTCCCCTGATATTGACATGCTTTCAAGATGATAATTTTTCATTTTACAGTCAGGGCAACTAAGTTCCAAAGAAGCTAAGTACATGATTTCACAGTCATTAAGTGATAGATTCAAGATTTAAATCCAGGCCATTCTTTGTTCACCTAATATGTACTTGACAGTGTGTTCTCTCCTGAATGTAAAAAGCTAAAAAGGACAGTCCCTACTCAAAAAATAACTATTGATAATTAGGAGACCGGAGAAGAAAATTAGACCATTGCTGTGCAATAAGCACTAATATCACAGTGCCTGGTAAATAGTAGGCACTCAATAAATACATGCTGAATTGTAAATAAGTGAAGAATGAATGAAAAACATGGGATCCAATAGGAGGCTGGATGAAGGCGTGGTTTGCCACAGTCACCCCTTACTTTTCCTTCTAAAATTCTAACTCTGAAACTCCCCTACTCTGCCACATGCTTCCCTTGCTCCAAGGTCTGATTCTGAACCTGTTCTTCACACATGGCAGTGTGAACCATTACAAGGAAGGACCGCCCACCACCAGTCTCCTCCAAGCTGTGTGTGCCCAAAGGGGCTCAAATATGCTGGTGATGCCAGTACAACCCAACGTCCCCAACACCCAACCTGGTTAGTCAACGTCAGAGTGACCATCTTGAATGGTTTCCTGACTGCTTGGTCATTCAGTTTCACAACTCTGCCTAGAGATAACCACCAAGTACCCCAAGGATGACCAGGGAGTTCCTCCAATGCCTTATTATAGCACAGAAGCTAAGGACGCGGCCTGAAATCTTAGCTGTTTCTTACATCTGTTTAACCTTAGGCAAGTTACCGAAACTTTTTGTATCTCAATTTTTTTCATCTGTAAAATGCAGATATAATAGTACCTGTAGGTTCACTGCCAAGCTCTTGAGAGGAACAGGTGAGGCAATACATACAAAGCTCTTAGCACTGATGCCTGAAACATGGTAAAATTTCAGTAAATGTAGTTATTATGGCTATTTTTATCTGGCATCATCCTCTCAGACATTGCTGCCAATGCTAACTCTGTGCTGAAAGACTGACCTAGCTCAGGGTATGTTTCTTGCCTTTCCTAGAGACAGCCTGCAGACCTGTCTTGATATTCCAGAGCTCTGATACCATAGACAAGTTAGTGCCTCCAAGATCTCCTGACAAACAAAATAGAAATGGTCTATTACCTGTCTAATGCTAAAGTGGTGAACTTTCTTGCTTCTAACTTTTAAAGTTTGTAAATGGGAGAATTTCTTCTATTTTTTTTTAAGTAAGCAAATTTCAAAAGGAAAGGAAGGAAGGAAGGAAGGGAGGGAGGGAGGAAGGAAGGAAGGAAGAAAAGTTCTCTAAGCTTGGGTAATCTTAAAATGTACATTTCACCGTATGTTAGTATATCTACTATGTACCAGGAACAAGTGATAAAAGATTTGAAAGATTTGAGGGTAGGGGTGCCTGGGTGGCTAAGTAGGTTAAGCATCTGCATTCTGCTCAGGTCGTGATCCAGCATCCTGGGATCCAGCCCCAGATTGAGCCTAGTATCTGGCTCCCTGCTCAGCTGGGAGTCTGTTTCTTCCTCTCTCTCTTCCTCTCCCCCTGGGCTTGTGCTCTCTCTCTTTCATTCTTTCTCTCAGATAAATAAATAAAAATCTTAAAAAAAAAAGATTTGAGATACCACCTTTATCCTATATTAGACTTTTCTTGTAGTTTTGCCTATTTCTGGACTTTCTGTTGTATATGGTTGTTATATCCATCTAGTAACAATAACAGATATTTTAATTATAGCAACTTTTCTAATTACAGAGACTTTATAATATGTTTTATCATCTGTTAGGGCTAGTTACTGAATGAACTTTGGGATAAAAGGTATTCAGATAACTTGAGGGCCATTTGAACAAAGATGAAAATAGATCTAATTCTCACACCACACATAAGAAAAAAATGCAAATGGGCTACATATCTAAAACAGTGAAATAATAAAAGTACTAGAAAAAAATGGGCAAATAATCAATAACTTATAACCTGGTTGTAAGGAAAAGTTTTATAAATTTAATACAAAATATGGATGCAATACATTGGTAATTTGGCAAAAAAGCAAAAGTAAATCATGCATGATTTAAAAAAAAACAAAAAAGAAACATCCCTAGCCCTCATAAACCATGGAAAGAAACATACATATACTTCCTCTGGGGTATAATTTCAAATGAAAGATTTACTTGTTTACATTATATTTATGATAAGATATCTCAATTTTTTTTGTAGAAAAAGACAAAATTAGTAAGTTAATAAATGAGACAGTAGAAAAGTATATTGACTCATTGGCTTTGTAGTCAGCTGCGTTTTGGTTTAAATCACTGTTCCAAAAATACCACAGTATTACCTTGGGCAAATAACCTTTTCATCTTTACTTTTTTCTTGTCTGTAATATGGAGCAATAATACCACCTACAGAACTGTTTTAAGGATAAAATGAGATAGTATGTATAAACAATTAAGACAAGGCAATAGGAACTAGGTATACAATAATTGTCACAATTTTAAACTTGTAAATATAAACTTCAACAAAAGATTGCATTAAAATCATAATACAGTTATATGCCAAGCGCCATATCCCAAGCAGAGATTCAGACATAAAGGTTTCATAGTCTTCCTTTGGGCGATAGTTAGGATCAGGGCAAAAGCAGCTCCTCCACTTTGCAAGTGAAGAAGAAGAATGTGATTCTGGGGCCGTCCAAAGACAGAAAACATGACAAATGCTAGTTCCATTATCACTTCAACTGGAGACTAAAGAAGAGAAATGCAGATGGCAAAACACTGCTACTGCACTAGCTGGCTCTCCATCTACAAGCTGTGGCTACACGTTTGCCTAGTCCCTTGGGGCCAGAAATAGAAAGACTCTACCTAACATTTTCTCACACAACAGAACTGGTCCCTCTCGGAGCACATCCACTGGGTGTCTGGGAAGGTGGCTTCTATCACTTCTGGAAATGCTCTGGGTTATCCCAGCAGATTCAGAGTGCAGTCTTGAAACCGAAGTACCTCAGAACATGAAATAAAATCTAATGGTGCACAAACTTTAAAACAAAGTTCTGTTGAAAAATAATTAAAATATGATAAATTACATGTATTTGAAGTGTACAATTTGGTAGGTGTTGACATATACAAACACTCATGAAATCACTAGTACAATCAATATAATGCTCATATTTGTAACTCCTAAAGTTTCCTCTTGCCCCTTTCTAATTCGGCCCTCCTGCCCCACCCTCCCTGTTCTCCATCCCAGGAAACCACTGTTGCGCTTTCAGTCATTATAGGTTAGTAAAATAAGTAATTTTGTTTGTATTCTCTTTGTCTGATTTCTTTCCCTTAGCATAATTTTGAAGTTCATCCATGTTGGTCCATGTAGCAGTGGTTAATTTTCTTTTAATGGTATATTCCACTAATTGTGGATATGCCACAATTTGTCCATTCACTTGTTGATGGATTTTTTGGTTGCCTTTGGTTTGGGACTATTACAAATAAATCTGCTATGAACATTCATGTACAACTCTGTATGGATTTATGCTTTTATTTCTCTTAGCTAAGTAAGTACCTTGGAGTAGCTGGATCATAGAGTAAGTGTATAGTTAATTTTGGGAGAAACTACCAAACCCTTTTCTAAATTGTTGTACCATTTTATATTATCACCAGTTGCAGTGAATTCACACCATCATCCACTTTTGTGAGGATTTATTTATTTATTTATTTATTTAATCTATTTTTGTTTGTTTTATTGAAGTATAGTTGATACACAATGTTACCTTAGTTTCCAGTGTACAACATAGTGACTTGACAAGTCTAAAGATTATGCTATGCTCACCATGAGTGCAGCTATCATCTTTCACCATACAGCGCTATTACAGTACCACCGACTCTATTCCCTATACTCTGACCTTCATCCCTGTGACTTATCCATTCCATAACTGAACGCTTGTACCTCTCACTCCATTTCACCCACTTCACTCGTCCTTCATCCCCTTCCTTCTGGCAACCAATATTTTGTTCCCGTATTCATGGGTCTGTTTCTGCTTTTTCTTCATTTACTCATTTGTTTTTTAGATTCCACATATAAGTGAAATCATATGGTATTTGTCTTTCTCTCTCTGATTTATTTCACTTAGCATAATATACGGTCAGTCTTTTAACTTCTAGACATTATAGCATGTATAACAATATCTCCTTATGATTTTAAATTGCATTTCTCTAATGAAGAATGATATTGAGCATTTATTCCTATGTTCACTTGCTGTCCATATATCTTATTTTGTGCAAAGTATGTTCAAATATTTTGCCCTTCTTAAATTTGGCTTCTTTACTTATTACTGAGTTTTGAGAGGTTTTGGGGTTTTTTATTATTATTATGTATACTGGATACAAGGTTTTTTGCCAAATATGTGATTGTAAATATTTTCCCCACTTTCGTCTTCTCTTTTCATTCTCTTAATAGTGTCTATTGAAGAGTAGGAGTTCTTAATAAAGTCCATTTGATCATCTTTTCTTTTATGATTTAGCTTTTGATGATTTAAGAACTCTTTGTCTAAACCAAGGTCATAAAAATGTTTTTCCTTATTTGAATTGCAATCTCAATATAGTAAACCATGTGCTTATCTCTAATTATTTTCTAGAATTTTTATGTTTTACCTCTTACATTTAGATCTCTAATCCCTTTTGAATTTGTTTTTCTGTAGTGTGAGGAATGGAATAAAGTTCATTTGTGTTCATGTGTCTATGCAATAGTTCCAGCGTGTTTTTTTTTTAAGATTTTATTTACTTCTTTGACAGAGAGAGAGAGACAACCAGTGAGAGAGGGAACACAGGCAGGGAGAGTGATAGAGGAAGAAGCAGGGTCTCAGTGGAGAAGCCTGATGTGAGGCGTGATCCTAGGACTCTGAGATCACGCCCTAAGCCGATGGCAGACTTTTAAGGACTGAGCCACCCAGGAGCCCCCCAGCATCAGTTTTTGAAAAGGCTATCCTTCTTCTACTTAACCGTCTTTGCATCTTTGTCAAAAATCAATTGACCACGTAAGTGTGAGTCAATTTCTGAATGCTCTACCATTCCATTTATCTATTTGTAGAGCTTGATGTCAATACCACACTGCATTCATTGTACTAATTTCTGTTTCCTTATAAGTCTTGAAATTGAGTAGTAAAACTCTTCTATTTTCTTTTTCAAAGTTGTTTTGGGTATTATTGGTATTATGTATTTCTTCATGGATTTTATAATTATCTTGTTAATTTCTACAAAAAGTCCTGCTGAAATTTTGATTGGAATTATGTTGCATCTGTAGATCAATTTGGCGAGAACTGACATTTTAACAATTGAGTCATCCAATCCATGAACATGGTGTTGCTCTTTATTTATTTAGGTGGTCTTCAATTTCTGCAGTGTTTTATAGTTTTCGGTATATAGGTCTTACAATTTTTTTCTTAGGCTTATCCTTAAGTCTTTTTATATTTTTGATGCTATTTTAAATGAATATTTATAATTTGTATTTCTTATTGTTCATATTGTATGAATTGTATACATCATATAAATTGTATTTATTGTTCATATTCTCATTGTTAATATACAAAGATACAACTGGTTTTTATATTCATCATATATTCTTCAACTTTTACTAATTTCATCTAATTAGCTTTAATACCTTTTGTAGATTACAACAGATATTCTACATAGATGGCCATGTGTTCTTCAAATAAGACACTGTGACTTTGTACTTTCCAATCTGGATGCCTTTTATTTATTTTTCTTACCTTATTGCACAAGGTAGAACTTCTGTTACAATACTGAATGGAAGCAGTAATAGTAAACATCTTTGCTTACTTTCAAAGAAAGGCATTTAGTCTTACCATTAAGAGTGAGGTTAACTTAGGTTTTATTTAGATGAACTTTGTCCATTTGCAGAAGTTCCCTGACTCCACATCTGCCATCTGTTCCACCTTACCATCTTCTAAATGTTCTCAACTGCTAAAACACGTTCTCTTCCTTTTGGTAGTACCAAATTCTCAAAGTAAACAGGACATTATATAGAATGTATAGAAAGTGTTTTGCCTCCATCTTTCTCAAGGAAGTGATTGGGGAGAGAGGAGTGTGGATACTACACTTTAGAGTTACAAAATCCCAGTTCCAAAGAAAATAAAACCTTTTTCTTTCCTTTTTTTTTTGTCTCCTCATATTCTTATCACATGTTTAACATTTGCCCCAGCCTTTTCCTCACTAGCCCCATCCCCTCAAGAACACACACATCCAGTCAGTACCACCAAGTCCTAGCATTTTTCTTACTATATCTCTCTCAGATTCCTCTGCCTCCCTCCATTCTTCTACTACATCCCTTATTCAAGCTGCTATCCTATCCCACCTGGATCGTGCAATGAGCTCCTTACTGGTTTCTCTATTTTTCTTTGCCTTTGTCCCTTCAATCTGCTATCCTCCAAAGTCAATAATCTTTCAGAAAATAAGACTTGACCTTATCACTTATCTGCTTAAAACTCTTCCAATAGCTTCTCCTTAGAGTAAAGCCCCATATCTTCACTGTACTTCTCAAGTTACTACCCATTCTGGTTTCAGCCTCAGTGGAGAGCTAGCACCTTTCTCAGTACTGTCTGCCTTGAAGAGTACTTCTCTCAGGAGGGGATTCATCCGTTTAACAACTTAGTACAGTTGTTAGAGCTGTAGGCACTAGAGTCAAATTGCTTAGGTTCAAAGCTTTGCTCCACCAAACCATGTGACACTGAGCCTTTTCTTAACCACTTCATGAGTAACCCTGTTTTTTCTTTAAAGGATAAAAATAGTGCATAATGCATAAGGTTGTGAGAATTAAATAAGGCTTATCACATAAAAATCTTAAAACAGGTTCTCATACTTAGAACACAATTAATTTTAGTTTTTATTACATTTATTCCCTGGGTATTCACTTCATTTTTTTAATAATAATTTTTTTATTATGTTATGTTAGTCACCATACAGTCTATCCTTAGTTTTTGATGTAATGTTCCATGATTCATTACTTGCGTATAACACCCAGTGCATCATGCAATATGTGCCCTTCTTAATACCCTGGGTATTCACTTCAAATCGGCTTCAGGAATAAGTTGTGAGGATTAAGCAAGGCAATGTAGCCAAGATTCCTAGAAAAGTTCTGGAATGGGGTTTACCCTCTGTAGAGGGTACTTTCTTTATTCCTTCCTCCTAGTCTATACTAATCTCCACCTTGGGGCCCTATTTTCTCCCAAAAAGTAAACAGTTCTCTTCTGCATCACACCCACTTCTTTCGGGAGTACCGAGGAGGACCACAGGTTTGAGAAGACAGTAATTTCACTGGAGTTTGTCATTGTGAGTTTTATTAAGTTGGCACTTTTATTTCTAAAGTAGGAGCTTGTTTTGTTGTTGTTTTCCCTTCTTCCTCCCTCCCTTCCTTCTGTGCAGTTGCAACTTTTAAAGGCTTAATTAGAGCAATAAAAAAATACCCATTTTGTCTTTCCCCCTTTTTAATAACAAGTAGAAGTTGAGAGCCAGCTGTGGGTAAGCGCCATTTGAAAGCTGCTACCAGTCTGAAGTTTCATTTTTCACTGCTTCAAGGCACATTTGAAAATTAGTGCTGACACATGCAAATGAGTTTGTGATGGAGGAAAAAATATATAGATATAGTGCAAGGTGCTCTGAAGATTGTTGGGAATAAAGATGACTTGTGTGGTAATTTCTGCTTGATGTGGGGGGGGGATGAATGAAAATTCAGATTCTCCTATCAGAGTTTTTACTTAAAAGGACTATGGGTGATTTGCTGGCAACCCCTAACTGTGTTTGGAGCCTTCCTTGCTCCCTTCCTGCAGTTCTCTGACCAGTGCAAGCCTTCACACCTTTCACGGAGTGGCCATTTTCTCCATGGTGATCTTTAGCAGGGTGTGAGTATGGAGTTAAATTTTTGCTGATTTGGATAATGTTCTGAAGCAAATCTGTAGCTTTTTTTCTTCCTCAAAGTTAAAATAAAAATAAATAAGAAAATTAAATATTTTTAAACTTTTTCTTCAAATCTCTCTGCCTAAGAGTATCAATAGCTACTGGAATCACAATACATATGCCTTTTTTAGAGAAACCTACAAGAAATGGAGTCCAGCCAAGGAAGGGTGACAAAGATAGAGAGCATACTGGAAACCATGCCAGAGACATGATAGGAAGGAATGGAGTATATAATGTAGAAAACAGAAGAATGAAAAGGGTCACTTCAACCTGGCAGTTTACTAAAGGAATGTTTTAGTGAAGCCCTCAGGCCTTCTAGCTGGCAGGTCTTGGGCCCTCTCCCAGATTCAGCCAGCTGTCCAGCCGCCCTGTTCTTGTTTGCAGCAGGGATTCCACTGGCCATCATCCCCATCTATGGCTGTCTCCCCTCCATCCCCTATCCTTTGATCTTCCCAAGCCCAACCCCCTATACAATATTGTAGTTAAGAGCAAGGGCTTCCATGTCAAATGGTTCAAGATTAGGCTCCACCACTTGCTGCAGAGACCTTGGACAGCCCCTCCATTTATTCATTAGTTTAGTCATACATTCATTCTTTCAACAACTGTGTATCCAGTGTTGCTCTGTGCCAGTCATTTACTATTTCTCAACCTCACTTTGATCTAAGAGTAATGATAGTCCCAATCTTACCCTGTTATTGTAGGGACTAGAAATAACATATGGAAAGGGCTAAGCGTAATGACTAGCACTTGGGAGGTGCTCCTGAAATGGTAGCTGTTATTGTCATTTTTTTTCTATCTTCAGAAAAGAGCATTAGGTCCCATGTGTTTTATGGGTTTCAGAGATGATCCCTCCAAGAATGGATGAGAGATAATAAAGTTAGTGAGTTACTCATCCAGATGAGTAATAATATGGATGGGAAAAAATATTTGGTGTAGAGATGGGGAAATTGAGAGGACAGGAGGAAGAAGCAGGCACCCAGGCAGCTAGGATCTGCTAAAAGTGAAGCTCTTCATCCGAGGATGCTCTGAGTTTTTGCTTTGTTGTGTTCATTTTCTGTTTGGGGAAATTTTTACTATTTGTATAACTTACAGAACAAATAGGCCTGTCGCTTTTGTTTTGGAGTTTTTGTCTTTGATCTAGTAGCCCTTTAGTGGTCTGAAGATCTTTCCAGCAGGGGCCATTCCCTGCCTAAAGCATTGTGATGTGGCATCAGGTGTCCGGACATTCGATGGGCATGTTTGAGGGCGTACTATTCCTGACCCCACACTAATCTCATTCTCTTGCCACATGTGACTTTCCCATGACACCCTGGTCCTTCCCATCACAGGCCTGCCCTGTTCCGTATTAACTTGTATACTTCTCATAGTTCTCCTCAACCTGAAGCCAAAAGTTTGAGAACAAAGTCTCAAACCTGTTCATCTCTTCATTTCCTGAGGTTCCTGGCACATAGTAGGTAACCAGAAGTGATTGCTGTATTAAACTGCAGAGAATCAAATAGGCTATGCTAGGACAGGATACTGCAGGAAAAAATAAGACAGGATAGGGCAGGACAGGATAAACTGAGGTAGGGTAGGTGGGGAAGAATAGAAGAGAATAAAACTCAGAGCTGGCAAATATGTATAAAGTAGAGCATATTGATATTGAAAAATAAAGTTCACATTAAAAAGCTTTGCAAGATTCAGTGGATTACTTATTAGATCTTGGATCAGGGGTGAAATTTTCTAATTGAAAAATCAACTATATTGATTTTCTTTTCATTTGTTCTGTTTTTGGGGGGAGTTGTTTTGGTTTTTTTTTACCGGATAGCCTTCAGGTGGTTGTACTTTTTTTTAAAGCCCATACAAACACCTAGGCAGTATCTAAACAGCCAAAGAGAATGTAGAGTTGGTAATGGACCAGCTGCTACCCAATATTGCCCTTTAGCTGTGCTTTCATTTTATTAGATCATAATAAGCTCAACTAAAAATGTTTTAATGTGTCTGCATTACTTAACAGCCTGGGAATAATTTTAATTATTATTGAGTTTATCATTGTGACTATGGTACACTCTTCCTTTGAATTCCTGGAGACTATTTAAGATGCAAATGGTGCTAGCTTTATGAATAATTGTTGGGATTAGAAATTCACAATTCAGCCCCTCCCTGCCAAACATACACACACATACACACAATAAAATAATTTCTTAAAAATGCAAAATGATTTACATGAACATAGAATGAATACTATTATATTCAGCAAAAGGCGTAGTTGGTAACCATGCAAGGCATGCTGGGTGAGCACAGAACCAGGCCTCACAGAGACAACTGGACAAATGAAGGTTCAGTGCCTACTGAAGGGATGTGACTGGAGAAATTGTCTATATACAAGGAGGATTAATCAGAGGAGGGGGACTGAGGTGGGAAAAGGAGGGAGAGCCATAGATTCAGCAGCGGTCTAAGCGGCAGGTATTAGTTGAGGCCAGGTGGATAACAGCAAATCTTAAAGCACATCTCCAGTTGTTAACTAAGAGCCCTTTTTCTAACCAGCTTATGATCTAACAAATTCCAACCCCTGGAATGGGAGTTGTAAGGACCAAGGAAACAAATGAATTGGGTCTCGGGGTAAAGGCAGTTCTAGGAGGAATAAAAGTATTAGAGAAGAGGGGCAAATTCCTGTGCCCCCTGAGCCAAAGTCCAAGTTTTATTCAAGCCCATGACCTGATAGGGCTGAAGTTTCTGCCCATGAACTGTACGAGTGGTTAAACTTACATGTAGGCGTACCAGAATAGTGGGATGTAATAGCCAGCCTGGAGAAGACAAAAGCTGGTATGAACTTGAAATCTTCATTATTAATAATAATTCACCCCTTCTCAGATCTAGTTGATCAGAATCACCGCACCCAATTCCTGGGGACTAGGAGTCCAAATCTTTAAAATGTTCCTTTCAGGTAATGCTACTGATCAGCCAGTTTTGCAATCCCTGCCCTAAGGGAAAACCCATCCTTGCTACCTAATATCTGGGGCTGGGAGGTTAATCAACATGCTTATTTTGGCTTCTGCCAGTAGATCCTCCAGTTATTTTTTCCTTCTAGGAATATTACAAGAGGAAAATACTCTGAGCTGCATAATTGCATAAAATTTTGATGAGCAGCATTCTTAAATGCATCAGAGGTGCATAGAATGAAAATTCCTAGAGGCAGGGGGCACAGAAATATGCATGCTTAAATTCCCCACTTGAACGTTACTGAAAACCGTTAAGTGCCAGCTTCTTGGACATGGGGTAGGTACTTCGCTCAAGTGCCTAGCACATGAAGATGCAAATATCTATTCCCCACTGATTTTATGTATTATATTTTGCCTTTTTATGATGATTTCTTATTTATACTTGACATAAAAGAGTTCAGCGAGATGGAGTTTGGGAAGCAGAGCCACTAACGTGCACATGGCGTCTGCAATATGTCAGGGACTGCACTGGGTGATTTACAAATATTCTCATCATTAATTCTTCAACAACGTGTGCAAGACAGTTCCCAGCATTTAGAGGGTCAGTGGTGGCTGGGTGAAGGGCTTCCCTACAAAAGAAAAACCATACATTTAACCATAGTACTTCCTCTATTATGGTCATTTTTAATCCAATAAATAATTAACAACTAACAAGCACCTATTATTATTTCTAGGCATCATGCTAGATGCTGGGGTAAGATAGTGAATAGTGTAACTATGAGCTAACACTCTATTGGGAAAACAGATATAAACCAATAATTACCCAATTAATCAATTAAAATTATGACAGTGCTGCAAAGTGAAAGCACACAGTGGTTTGAGAACACAGACCAGGTGTACTGACCTGTCTAAAGAAGGTCAGGGAAGGTTTCCATTAGGAAATGACATTAGAGGGGATGACCTCCCACCAGAGGGATCAGGTGTTGCGTCCCTCCAGAGGGGCACACACCTTCCTATTCAGCCGTCCTAGAAAGTACAGCAAATATAGGACAATGAAAGAAAAGAAAGTACTTTTCACATGAGAATGACCTGAATCAGCTTTAATTTACGAGTCTTGGGAATGGAATTCAGAGGGGAAGAATGAAGCTTGCTTACACCTTTTCCTAAAAGCTCCACTAAGGAAAAAAAAGATCTGGGAGTTCAATACAATTTTATCAAGATGTGATCTTGGAGCCATAGCAGCAGTTTTGTTACCATGAGATCACTATCCGAGGATAAACAGTCAATGCTCAAGGATGTCACAGTGGAAAGATCTAAAAAAAAAAAAAAATCTTTAATGGCATCTTCGAGCTGCTTCCCAGCTCTGGAACAATCTATCTCCAGATAAACATGTTAATTATTTAAGACATTCTTTGCCATATGCCCCATGATTTGCAGCTATAGTATCCTGACTAGTACAATGAAATTGGCAAAAGAAAAAAAACTAGGGCACCATTACCCCATTTGACACCTCTGTGTAAATCAGAAAAGGTGCTTCTTCCTCTAGATGGATTTCAGGTCCCACTCACTTTGTCAGGTGCCCTGGTCCCATTATCGATCACCAACTTTCCTCCTTATGAGACACATGGGAGAGCTGTTTCCGTTCAAAGGACTCGGGTTAAAGATGGTAATTCCAAAGAAGTGGAAGAGGGCAATGAGAATTCCTTTTGGTTTCTGTCACTTGTTGACTGAATTTGATTCAGCTAATTTGATTAGCTAAAATTTAGGCTGTTGTTATTGTTATTGCTTTTCATTTTAAGAAATGAATTTGTTTTTAACTCCAAATCCAATATTAAATTGTCCATTATTCAACAGTACACCCCCAAATACAATTTAGGGTGAAAAAAAGGAAATGACATTAAGTAACATTGTTTATTAGAGTCAGGAGAGGAAAAGCTGTGTTCTGGTAGCATTTAAGAGAAGATACTGAGAAGAATATTCATTTACATTTGACTTCAACATTTTCCTGCCCAGAAAAGAGCCAAACAACAGTTCTTTTAACCTAAATCCCACATGAGATTTTTAAGATAGTGTTTGCCTCGTCCATCCACTCCCAACTCCTGGGACATTTGCCTGGGCCATCTGCCCCCAACTCCTGCAAAGCCCCCATAGCTGTAATTAAGGGGTCTGCCATCTCACTCACCTGCCTCCCCAGCCTCTCTGGGATCTTACCTCTAGCTGTAATTAAGGGGTCTGCCATCTCACTCACCTGCCTCCCCAGCCTCTCTGGGATCTTACTTCTACCAATTCTCATGTTCCCAACACTCTCCACTGTTTGAGTCCATTCTCACTTTTCTACATGCCCTTCCCTCCATGAGGTGTCACTTTCTCAGATTTCTACTTTTGTTCAGAAAGAGTTTAATTCCATCCCATTCAGTGCAGCTAGTAGTTGTGAAGGCCTACTATGTACCAGGTTAGGTATATCAAGTTAAAAAAAAAAGAGTTGCTGACCTCAAAGATTCCCTTGTATCAGCAAGGAGAATCATACAAGCCAATATATTATGACACAAAATGGAAGTTACCGATATAAGCAATGATTATTGATGGTGATGATTCTGATGATAGCCAAAATGCTCTGGACATCATTTATTCAATAACAGGTATTTACTGAGCACCCACTATGGGCATGAATAATTTTGGTGGATAAACAAACATGGTTTATGCCCTTGTGGAGTTTATAAGGGAGTGAAAGGCAATAAACATAACAAACAAATTCACACTTTTAAATCATGGTAAGATCAGTGAAGAAAACCAACAGGGAGAATAATGGAGAGGGGATACCTACTCAGGTTGAAAAGTGTCTATTTGGAATTAGACATCTTAGGGAGAAATCGTATATCTGCAATTTCCTCACTCCATGATCTTAAGGAAATTACTTAGACTCAGTTTCCTCAAAATGGGAATAATAATTATACTAAGATCTAATGTAAGAATCAAACGAGATAATTATGAAAGGACTAGAGAACTCCTGTCCTACATGGTGAGCGCCCAGTAAAGCTTGGCTTCGTTATTCCATCACTGCATCATTTTAAAACTTCTTGAGCTTCCAATGCCTCTTTCATAAAACGAAATAGCAACATCGAGCTAAGAGGGCTGTGAATATGCTCGGCATGATGCATCATGTGGTAGGATTATGAAGGTGTTCATGGAGCTATCACTATCATTCTTGACATTGTTTAAATTCAATATTGTGTTGCCCATAGCAAGGAATTGTGGATGAAATATATTAGAAGTATATACTTCTTCATTAAGAATAAGTTGGCAGGTGGCTGGGGTATCCAGGATGGTAGCTGCTCGCCACAGGGATCTGCTAGTACAGACAGTGTGCGTACGGAAGATTTCCATCATCCCAGAAACTTCCCTTGAACAGTAAGAATCTGGAACTCCACAGACAAAACAAAAAATTTATACTGTGTAAGGACTTCTCAACACCAGGTATTAGGGGTCTGGTAGGCCTTTGGGGGGCACTTTAATCATTCCTTTGGAATATGTGCTTTTAACAACCTCTCATATTTGGGCTGCATATGCAGTTTTCAAACCACTTTTGCACATCCACTGCTTCATTTGTCCTTACAACTCTCCCTGAAGTAGGCAGGAAGGACATCATTATCTCCACTTTACATTGGAGAGAAATAATTAACAAGAGTAGTAGTACCAACTGCTGACACTAATTGAATGCTCACCTATGGTTGTATATTAAATACGGTGCCAAGTGCTTTAGTGCTTTTAATGAGATAACAAAGCTCAGAGAGGTGAAGTGACTTAACTGTATACGCTCAGTGAACTGGGGACATGATTTGCACTTCTGGCCTAATGCTTTCCACCACATCTCTCTGTTCTTGCTTACATGAGTTAAATTCCAGCTCTCCACTATTACAGACACAAAGTTCGCCCGGTGACTAATTTGTCAGAGCAGGACACGCAGTAGGGGCTCAGCAGTCAGGCGCATGTCTGCTTGATCTTCCTACCCATGGAACATCCAAATGGCTTGCGCTCACTCCTGCTGAAAGAGTGCACTACATGGAGATGGACTTTTATTCCCATTCAGCCTCAGTGTCCTTGTCAGCAGCTGCAGGAACAGCTGCTCTCCTCTTGGGGCTACCCTCTCTCCCTGCTCCCCGCTAATTGCTACCAAGTAGTGAAGCAGCTATGAATATTATAGGTCCTGTCCTCTTCAACAGCCTCTATCCAGCTGTTATTATTCCAGGCCCTTCTTGTTCAAGGATTCAGATCTGTTCTGTTTGTATAATTAATTCTAGAATCTAATTGTTGGGTATTTTAAAACCCCATCCAACACACTTTAAATCACTGTGTCATATATAACTTGAAGCATTTCTAAGCAGGCATAAACCTGAAAAAATAGTCACCCATAATCTGAAATATGTTTACTGAGGGCTTACTATGTGCCAGGCACTGTACTGGGTACCAATCCTGACCCTGAATTTTCAGGCCCAAGTGGAGACCTGGTCCTCCAAAAAGGACCACTTGTCCTATGCCTTAATACTTAAAGTTATAAAAATCAAGCTAACTGTTAAATAAAATATAGTCTATCCTCCAGCATTGAGAAATCTAACTTCTTAAAAACCCAGATGCCAAGGTTCTACTTTAGAATTCTCTAACAGAGTTATGCTGGAACATGGCAGTGTAGGAGAGCCAGCCCAAGCCCATTCTGTCTCTTTCCATCCATGCTGCAAGAGGGCTCAGTTCACATGCACATGGATACTTCCACCCCATGCCCAAATCCATCCAGACCTCCACAGGAAGAGACTCCGTGGCCACTCCTCTAGCCTAGGGAGCGTACATAAGCAGGTACACACCTGCAACTCTTGGAAGGGTGGATGTGGGAAACAGGCTTGTATAGGGTCAGGGCCACATGAGCAGGGTAATGTGTATATATGTAATGCCTAACAAAACATCAGGTATATAGCAAGATATATTGCAAATTAATAGCTATTATTACACTATCATATGTGGAACTAACTATGTAGAGTTTATTTAAAAGCTACATAAGGCATAGTACATATAGCAAAGCACAAATAACATGTCATGTGGCTCTGGCATTTTTTCAGTGCCTTCTCACTAGGGCCTAGAAAATTCCTTACCCAGGACTAACCGAAGGATTATTTCCTTTTCTCTTTTATATTGGCCTTATATTATGTATCAATCCACTTTTTGGTCCATGGCTATGAACATCTCCTTCCTGCCTGTGAGGACTGGTCACACTCTGGCATTAAGGTTTGATATCAGTTAGAGCTAATTCTCATTCCTATTTTCGGTTCAACTTTTTTGCTTTAAATACAGACCCTTTATTGATTGCACTAATATAGCTCTAGGTAATACTGCTTTTCCAAAGCATGACTACTGTGCTAGAGTATGAGAAGTCAAACTCTCTGCTCAGTCCTCACTGCCTCCTCAGGCTTTGCTCTTTCCTNTGCTTTAAATACAGACCCTTTATTGATTGCACTAATATAGCTCTAGGTAATACTTTTCCAAAGCATGAGTACTGTGCTAGAGTATGAGAAGTCAAACTCTCTGCTCAGTCCTCACTGCCTCCTCAGGCTTTGCTCTTTCCTTATAATACATCATGAAAGTAGACTACCTGTATCTCTTTCTATATATGTGGCATGGGTACATGTGTTTGTGTGTGTGTGTAAAGTATTTTTCTCTAACCTTTGAACCAGNTATATTATGTATCAATCCACTTTTTGGTCCATGGTTATGAACATCTCCTTCCTGCCTGTGAGGACTGGTCACACTCTGGCATTAAGGTTTGATATCAGTTAGAGCTAATTCTCATTCCTATTTTCGGTTCAACTTTTTTGCTTTAAATACAGACCCTTTATTGATTGCACTAATATAGCTCTAGGTAATACTGCTTTTCCAAAGCATGACTACTGTGCTAGAGTATGAGAAGTCAAACTCTCTGCTCAGTCCTCACTGCCTCCTCAGGCTTTGCTCTTTCCTTATAATACATCATGAAAGTAGACTACCTGTATCTCTTTCTATATATGTGGCATGGGTACATGTGTTTGTGTGTGTGTGTAAAGTATTTTTCTCTAACCTTTGAACCAGGAACATATATATATTTTTTTTTCTAATCCATTTCAACACAATATTTTTTTCCATTGTAAATACTCCTGTCTTAGAGAATGTAGGTTATGAAGAACAGAATAACTCAAGTCTTGTTTAAAAAAGTCTTTTGTCTTTGATGAATGAAGAGGAATTTCATGGAACCCAAGTATAGAAAATCTCTCCTCTTCTTCATTCTTTCTCTCCCTAGGTAAGACCCTTACCCCTGGTCCCTAGAATAATAACTTTCATGAGATTTTGGGTTGGTGAAATCCCAAACTTGGGTCCCATATTTTCTTAACAGTACTGTTCCAGTGCCCAACACCTTCCAACTCCAAGTTTTTTAAAGAGAGAATCCAATTGGCTCAGTCGATAGGTTCAAATGTCCAGCTATGGTACAATCAGCGCTGGTCATACCAACACTTCAACTATGTGTGGTTTTAGATAAAAGAATTGACCTTATAGAATAAAGTCACCTTATCTGTGAAGCACAGATAATCATTCTTAACTCACAGTCAATGGGGTTGATAATATTATCCTTTTCCTTTATTATATTACTCAATTACTCATTGATCATCCATATCATCTAGAAAAATGGATATTCATCATCAATATTTCTTACATTATATTTAAATTATTTTTTCCTCAAATTTTATAGTACTTTTAGGGTAAATAAAAATAAAATAAACCAAGAAGCTCAATATTCCAGGAAAAATATAACTATGGATGATTTTATTATTATAAATTATCTGAGAAAAAGAAAGAACTGGTAATTATAATTATAAAATTAACTCAACAATCACTAATACTGTCATTTAGTTTTAGGCCCTTTAATTTTCTTATAGGAAGAATTATTTTAACAAGTTCAACTTTTCTCTGTGTGGTATAACACATAAGCTACAAAATCATAAAAAAAATTTTTTCCCTTTGATCAGCATCTGTTGATGCATCCCAAGATCTTGAACCATAGGGGGAAAGAAGATGAATGTTTCCCTAAAACTTAATATGTCCTGGTCCCCAGTCCATATATGGTCCTTTAATCCTCACTGCAGCCTGGGTAAGGATGCAAGAGAGTTTAGATACCTGTGGAAGACGATGGAATTTTCACCTCCCTTTACAAAAGGGTTTTTTCATAGCCATAAACCATTGAAGGATAACAGTGGTAGAGAGACTGTGAATAAAAAAAATAGATTTTTCTTTCATAAATACTAGATTTTACTTTATTATACTATGCACTAAAGTCATTTTGTTCTAAAATAACAAAGAGGGGTGAATCTCCTGGAATATGGGGAGCTTGCTGAAAAAATATGACTTATTGTAGACTAAAATTGCCACTGCATCTGTGCCTAGAAATTAGATATCCAATCATGGTTCTTTATTATTCTTTGAAAAATACATAATTCGGTTACTCAACACTGAAATTAACACCTGCCATCAGGCACCTTCTCCGTGCCTGGCACGTGGGGAGCCCTGAACGCCATGGTCTTGCACGCAAGTGTTTGCTCAGATAATGACAACTAATTCTCAATCATTTTCTCTCTTTTGCTGATGAAACTCTACAGTTTAGAGAATTTATTAACATTCTTTATAAGTCTTAGGAGGACAAGAAAGTGGAGTTCAATGCAGAATAAATATCCCAGCTTTGCAATATTAAAAAATTATCTCCAGATTTATTTGTACTGTGGAAAAGTGGTGGTGAAGGGACAGTAAATGTTACTTATTTAGCACTCTTTATGTTTAAGTGCTCCTCACACATTATAGAGTAATGTCCACACAGGCCCAGGCAGTATCCGAGAGTATTCATCACTATTTCAAAGTCTTGGAGTGGGGATTCTGGAATGAGGAAGGGGAGGAGAGGGGGTGTTAGTGGATGTAGGTAATATGCTTACTTGATTTACTCCAGGCTCAAGTCCTGGAGACCAAGTTCACAGTCTGGACCTAAAAAGATTCCTCCCTCTCAAATAATTTTTTTTAAACCACATCAAATGTTGGTATCTTCACTGCAGTTGTCCTAGTACATTTTGTATGTGACAGAGATAAAGCATAGCCATGATAGTTTTCCTATTTATATGTTAAGGCTTTAAAGAGAAGGAGGTAAGGAATTAAAATGCATAGTTGACTTCAGAGTCCCTACCCAGCCTCATGCTTCAAACACAGCCACTGCCTGAAGACTCTCAAATGCAGGGGGGATTGGGTGACCGCTCTTTACTCATCGTGTGTCCTTGGACAAGTCTTACATCCTCTCTGAGTATCTCCTTTTTCATCTGTAGAGTTATGTATCTGGCTTGCTATGGGAGCAGGAAGGATGTGAGCAGAGATGATACTCAAAAGACTTAACAGTTGATGAAGCCTGTGTACTGCGTAATCAGAAGGGATTGGGACCTTAGCACTCTAGCAGGGTCCAAAGGCCTCCACTGTGCCATGGGTTAACCCTTTGGGTGGTCAACCAAAGAGAGGTGGGGGGGGTCCTAAAGAAACAGGGGGCCTGGAGATGAGGTTAGGAGGGAGAGATTGTCTTAGAGCAATAGCTGTTTACCGATCTCAACAGAATTATTTGAATACTTTAACAACCAATCCTGCTATTCCTGTACAAACCAGCTAAATAAATAGCCTGGGTTTGAAGATTACATAAACTTGTCTGTGTAAAGTGTTTAGCATTTGACCCCACTCAGAGAAGTAGGCACCCAGCAAATGTAGCTTGCTCCTTCCTTCTCCCTAGCTGTTTGTTTTGCAGCCCGCCAGGTCCCTCTATGCTATACAACTGGATTATTCCTCAGATCCTGGTCTACATAGCCTGTCTCTCTTCACAGTGGGTTTTTATAGACATGAAAAGTTACAGGTTGATTCGGAAAACCTCTGAGTCAAAGCAATTGCATGTTTTCCAGATACAAATCTGCACTGGGTTTTAAACTGGCAGTGCGGTTGGGGTTGAGACCAGCACTCTCAGGCCCTGAGGTAGCTCTGACATGGTGGAGACCAAAGGACCACAGGAATCACCAGACCTCAGTTGGAAGATGATGGTAAGATTTGGGGCAAACTACTTCCCCTAGATGAGCCTCAGTCTCTTGCCTGAATAAAAGGGGGGATTCTGGCTGAGATTAGGGGTTCTTAGCCTTGGAGTCTCAACCATCCGTAAGCTTTAAAATAATGTCTTTGTGCCACTCCCAGAGACTCTGATTTAAGTATTTTGGGGTGAAGCCTAGACTTTTGGGACTTTTAAAAGTCCCCTGGATGATTTTGATGGGTAGCAAAAATCGAGAATCTCTGGACAAGATGATCTATAAGCTTCAGTCCTGCTTACGATACTCACTTAACCCCTGATTCTATATGTCCTATATGCAGAAAACTGCATTCATGTAACACTCTCTTAATGATCAGGCAACCGGACGCCTGAGAGCTAATGAATAGGAGAGCTTTAGTGTTTATCCTATGCATATAACTTCTGTTGTGTTATCACCAGAACTTTTGNAGCCCCTCCCTGCCAAACATACACACACATACACACAATAAAATAATTTCTTAAAAATGCAAAATGATTTACATGAACATAGAATGAATACTATTATATTCAGCAAAAGGCGTAGTTGGTAACCATGCAAGGCATGCTGGGTGAGCACAGAACCAGGCCTCACAGAGACAACTGGACAAATGAAGGTTCAGTGCCTACTGAAGGGATGTGACTGGAGAAATTGTCTATATACAAGGAGGATTAATCAGAGGAGGGGGACTGAGGTGGGAAAAGGAGGGAGAGCCATAGATTCAGCAGCGGTCTAAGCGGCAGGTATTAGTTGAGGCCAGGTGGATAACAGCAAATCTTAAAGCACATCTCCAGTTGTTAACTAAGAGCCCTTTTTCTAACCAGCTTATGATCTAACAAATTCCAACCCCTGGAATGGGAGTTGTAAGGACCAAGGAAACAAATGAATTGGGTCTCGGGGTAAAGGCAGTTCTAGGAGGAATAAAAGTATTAGAGAAGAGGGGCAAATTCCTGTGCCCCCTGAGCCAAAGTCCAAGTTTTATTCAAGCCCATGACCTGATAGGGCTGAAGTTTCTGCCCATGAACTGTACGAGTGGTTAAACTTACATGTAGGCGTACCAGAATAGTGGGATGTAATAGCCAGCCTGGAAAGACAAAAGCTGGTATGAATTTGAAATCTTCATTATTAATAATAATTCACCCCTTCTCAGATCTAGTTGATCAGAATCACCGCACCCAATTCCTGGGGACTAGGAGTCCAAATCTTTAAAATGTTCCTTTCAGGTAATGCTACTGATCAGCCAGTTTTGCAATCCCTGCCCTAAGGGAAAACCCATCCTTGCTACCTAATATCTGGGGCTGGGAGGTTAATCAACATGCTTATTTTGGCTTCTGCCAGTAGATCCTCCAGTTATTTTTTCCTTCTAGGAATATTACAAGAGGAAAATACTCTGAGCTGCATAATTGCATAAAATTTTGATGAGCAGCATTCTTAAATGCATCAGAGGTGCATAGAATGAAAATTCCTAGAGGCAGGGGGCACAGAAATATGCATGCTTAAATTCCCCACTTGAACGTTACTGAAAACCGTTAAGTGCCAGCTTCTTGGACATGGGGTAGGTACTTCGCTCAAGTGCCTAGCACATGAAGATGCAAATATCTATTCCCCACTGATTTTATGTATTATATTTTGCCTTTTTATGGTGATTTCTTATTTATACTTGACATAAAAGAGTTCAGCGAGATGGAGTTTGGGAAGCAGAGCCACTAACGTGCACATGGCGTCTGCAATATGTCAGGGACTGCACTGGGTGATTTACAAATATTCTCATCATTAATTCTTCAACAACGTGTGCAAGACAGTGCCCAGCATTTAGAGGGTCAGTGGTGGCTGGCTGAAGGGCTTCCCTACAAAAGAAAAACCATACATTTAACCATAGTACTTCCTCTATTATGGTCATTTTTAATCCAATAAATAATTAACAACTAACAAGCACCTATTATTATTTCTAGGCATCATGCTAGATGCTGGGGTAAGATAGTGAATAGTGTAACTATGAGCTAACACTCTATTGGGAAAACAGATATAAACCAATAATTACCCAATTAATCAATTAAAATTATGACAGTGCTGCAAAGTGAAAGCACACAGTGGTTTGAGAACACAGACCAGGTGTACTGACCTGTCTAAAGAAGGTCAGGGAAGGTTTCCATTAGGAAATGACATTAGAGGGGATGACCTCCCACCAGAGGGATCAGGTGTTGCGTCCCTCCAGAGGGGCACACACCTTCCTATTCAGCCGTCCTAGAAAGTACAGCAAATATAGGACAATGAAAGAAAAGAAAGTACTTTTCACATGAGAATGACCTGAATCAGCTTTAATTTACGAGTCTTGGGAATGGAATTCAGAGGGGAAGAATGAAGCTTGCTTACACCTTTTCCTAAAAGCTCCACTAAGGAAAAAAAAGATCTGGGAGTTCAATACAATTTTATCAAGATGTGATCTTGGAGCCATAGCAGCAGTTTTGTTACCATGAGATCACTATCCGAGGATAAACAGTCAATGCTCAAGGATGTCACAGTGGAAAGATCTAAAAAAAAAAAAAAAAATCTTTAATGGCATCTTCGAGCTGCTTCCCAGCTCTGGAACAATCTATCTCCAGATAAACATGTTAATTATTTAAGACATTCTTTGCCATATGCCCCATGATTTGCAGCTATAGTATCCTGACTAGTACAATGAAATTGGCAAAAGAAAAAAAACTAGGGCACCATTACCCCATTTGACACCTCTGTGTAAATCAGAAAAGGTGCTTCTTCCTCTAGATGGATTTCAGGTCCCACTCACTTTGTCAGGTGCCCTGGTCCCATTATCGATCACCAACTTTCCTCCTTATGAGACACATGGGAGAGCTGTTTCCGTTCAAAGGACTCGGGTTAAAGATGGTAATTCCAAAGAAGTGGAAGAGGGCAATGAGAATTCCTTTTGGTTTCTGTCACTTGTTGACTGAATTTGATTCAGCTAATTTGATTAGCTAAAATTTAGGCTGTTGTTATTGTTATTGCTTTTCATTTTAAGAAATGAATTTGTTTTTAACTCCAAATCCAATATTAAATTGTCCATTATTCAACAGTACACCCCCAAATACAATTTAGGGTGAAAAAAAGGAAATGACATTAAGTAACATTGTTTATTAGAGTCAGGAGAGGAAAAGCTGTGTTCTGGTAGCATTTAAGAGAAGATACTGAGAAGAATATTCATTTACATTTGACTTCAACATTTTCCTGCCCAGAAAAGAGCCAAACAACAGTTCTTTTAACCTAAATCCCACATGAGATTTTTAAGATAGTGTTTGCCTCGTCCATCCACTCCCAACTCCTGGGACATTTGCCTGGGCCATCTGCCCCCAACTCCTGCAAAGCCCCCATAGCTGTAATTAAGGGGTCTGCCATCTCACTCACCTGCCTCCCCAGCCTCTCTGGGATCTTACCTCTAGCTGTAATTAAGGGGTCTGCCATCTCACTCACCTGCCTCCCCAGCCTCTCTGGGATCTTACTTCTACCAATTCTCATGTTCCCAACACTCTCCACTGTTTGAGTCCATTCTCACTTTTCTACATGCCCTTCCCTCCATGAGGTGTCACTTTCTCAGATTTCTACTTTTGTTCAGAAAGAGTTTAATTCCATCCCATTCAGTGCAGCTAGTAGTTGTGAAGGCCTACTATGTACCAGGTTAGGTATATCAAGTTAAAAAAAAAAGAGTTGCTGACCTCAAAGATTCCCTTGTATCAGCAAGGAGAATCATACAAGCCAATATATTATGACACAAAATGGAAGTTACCGATATAAGCAATGATTATTGATGGTGATGATTCTGATGATAGCCAAAATGCTCTGGACATCATTTATTCAATAACAGGTATTTACTGAGCACCCACTATGGGCATGAATAATTTTGGTGGATAAACAAACATGGTTTATGCCCTTGTGGAGTTTATAAGGGAGTGAAAGGCAATAAACATAACAAACAAATTCACACTTTTAAATCATGGTAAGATCAGTGAAGAAAACCAACAGGGAGAATAATGGAGAGGGGATACCTACTCAGGTTGAAAAGTGTCTATTTGGAATTAGACATCTTAGGGAGAAATCGTATATCTGCAATTTCCTCACTCCATGATCTTAAGGAAATTACTTAGACTCAGTTTCCTCAAAATGGGAATAATAATTATACTAAGATCTAATGTAAGAATCAAACGAGATAATTATGAAAGGACTAGAGAACTCCTGTCCTACATGGTGAGCGCCCAGTAAAGCTTGGCTTCGTTATTCCATCACTGCATCATTTTAAAACTTCTTGAGCTTCCAATGCCTCTTTCATAAAACGAAATAGCAACATCGAGCTAAGAGGGCTGTGAATATGCTCGGCATGATGCATCATGTGGTAGGATTATGAAGGTGTTCATGGAGCTATCACTATCATTCTTGACATTGTTTAAATTCAATATTGTGTTGCCCATAGCAAGGAATTGTGGATGAAATATATTAGAAGTATATACTTCTTCATTAAGAATAAGTTGGCAGGTGGCTGGGGTATCCAGGATGGTAGCTGCTCGCCACAGGGATCTGCTAGTACAGACAGTGAGGGTACGGAAGATTTCCATCATCCCAGAAACTTCCCTTGAACAGTAAGAATCTGGAACTCCACAGACAAAACAAAAAATTTATACTGTGTAAGGACTTCTCAACACCAGGTATTAGGGGTCTGGTAGGCCTTTGGGGGGCACTTTAATCATTCCTTTGGAATATGTGCTTTTAACAACCTCTCATATTTGGGCTGCATATGCAGTTTTCAAACCACTTTTGCACATCCACTGCTTCATTTGTCCTTACAACTCTCCCTGAAGTAGGCAGGAAGGATATCATTATCTCCACTTTACATTGGAGAGAAATAATTAACAAGAGTAGTAGTACCAACTGCTGACACTAATTGAATGCTCACCTATGGTTGTATATTAAATACGGTGCCAAGTGCTTTAGTGCTTTTAATGAGATAACAAAGCTCAGAGAGGTGAAGTGACTTAACTGTATACGCTCAGTGAACTGGGGACATGATTTGCACTTCTGGCCTAATGCTTTCCACCACATCTCTCTGTTCTTGCTTACATGAGTTAAATTCCAGCTCTCCACTATTACAGACACAAAGTTCGCCCGGTGACTAATTTGTCAGAGCAGGACACGCAGTAGGGGCTCAGCAGTCAGGCGCATGTCTGCTTGATCTTCCTACCCATGGAACATCCAAATGGCTTGCGCTCACTCCTGCTGAAACAGTGCACTACATGGAGATGGACTTTTATTCCCATTCAGCCTCAGTGTCCTTGTCAGCAGCTGCAGGAACAGCTGCTCTCCTCTTGGGGCTACCCTCTCTCCCTGCTCCCCGCTAATTGCTACCAAGTAGTGAAGCAGCTATGAATATTATAGGTCCTGTCCTCTTCAACAGCCTCTATCCAGCTGTTATTATTCCAGGCCCTTCTTGTTCAAGGATTCAGATCTGTTCTCTTTGTATAATTAATTCTAGAATCTAATTGTTGGGTATTTTAAAACCCCATCCAACACACTTTAAATCACTGTGTCATATATAACTTGAAGCATTTCTAAGCAGGCATAAACCTGAAAAAATAGTCACCCATAATCTGAAATATGTTTACTGAGGGCTTACTATGTGCCAGGCACTGTACTGGGTACCAATCCTGACCCTGAATTTTCAGGCCCAAGTGGAGACCTGGTCCTCCAAAAAGGACCACTTGTCCTATGCTTTAATACTGAAAGTTATAAAAATCAAGCTAACTGTTAAATAAAATATAGTCTATCCTCCAGCATTGAGAAATCTAACTTCTTAAAAACCCAGATGCCAAGGTTCTACTTTAGAATTCTCTAACAGAGTTATGCTGGAACATGGCAGTGTAGGAGAGCCAGCCCAAGCCCATTCTGTCTCTTTCCATCCATGCTGCAAGAGGGCTCAGTTCACATGCACATGGATACTTCCACCCCATGCCCAAATCCATCCAGACCTCCACAGGAAGAGACCCCGTGGCCACTCCTCTAGCCTAGGGAGCGTACATAAGCAGGTACACACCTGCAACTCTTGGAAGGGTGGATGTGGGAAACAGGCTTGTATAGGGTCAGGGCCACATGAGCAGGGTAATGTGTATATATGTAATGCCTAACAAAACATCAGGTATATAGCAAGATATATTGCAAATTAATAGCTATTATTACACTATCATATGTGGAACTAACTATGTAGAGTTTATTTAAAAGCTACATAAGGCATAGTACATATAACAAAGCACAAATAACATGTCATGTGGCTCTGGCATTTTTTCAGTGCCTTCTCACTAGGGCCTAGAAAATTCCTTACCCAGGACTAACCGAAGGATTATTTCCTTTTCTCTTTTATATTGGCCTTATATTATGTATCAATCCACTTTTTGGTCCATGGTTATGAACATCTCCTTCCTGCCTGTGAGGACTGGTCACACTCTGGCATTAAGGTTTGATATCAGTTAGAGCTAATTCTCATTCCTATTTTCGGTTCAACTTTTTTGCTTTAAATACAGACCCTTTATTGATTGCACTAATATAGCTCTAGGTAATACTGCTTTTCCAAAGCATGACTACTGTGCTAGAGTATGAGAAGTCAAACTCTCTGCTCAGTCCTCACTGCCTCCTCAGGCTTTGCTCTTTCCTTATAATACATCATGAAAGTAGACTACCTGTATCTCTTTCTATATATGTGGCATGGGTACATGTGTTTGTGTGTGTGTGTAAAGTATTTTTCTCTAACCTTTGAACCAGGAACATATATATATTTTTTTTTCTAATCCATTTCAACACAATATTTTTTTCCATTGTAAATACTCCTGTCTTAGAGAATGTAGGTTATGAAGAACAGAATAACTCAAGTCTTGTTTAAAAAAGTCTTTTGTCTTTGATGAATGAAGAGGAATTTCATGGAACCCAAGTATAGAAAATCTCTCCTCTTCTTCATTCTTTCTCTCCCTAGGTAAGACCCTTACCCCTGGTCCCTAGAATAATAACTTTCATGAGATTTTGGGTTGGTGAAATCCCAAACTTGGGTCCCATATTTTCTTAACAGTACTGTTCCAGTGTCCAACACCTTCCAACTCCAAGTTTTTTAAAGAGAGAATCCAATTGGCTCAGTCGATAGGTTCAAATGTCCAGCTATGGTACAATCAGCGCTGGTCATACCAACACTTCAACTATGTGTGGTTTTAGATAAAAGAATTGACCTTATAGAATAAAGTCACCTTATCTGTGAAGCACAGATAATCATTCTTAACTCACAGTCAATGGGGTTGATAATATTATCCTTTTCCTTTATTATATTACTCAATTACTCATTGATCATCCATATCATCTAGAAAAATGGATATTCATCATCAATATTTCTTACATTATATTTAAATTATTTTTTCCTCAAATTTTATAGTACTTTTAGGGTAAATAAAAATAAAATAAACCGAGAAGCTCAATATTCCAGGAAAAATATAACTATGGATGATTTTATTATTATAAATTATCTGAGAAAAAGAAAGAACTGGTAATTATAATTATAAAATTAACTCAACAATCACTAATACTGTCATTTAGTTTTAGGCCCTTTAATTTTCTTATAGGAAGAATTATTTTAACAAGTTCAACTTTTCTCTGTGTGGTATAACACATAAGCTACAAAATCATTAAAAAAATTTTTCCCTTTGATCAGCATCTGTTGATGCATCCCAAGATCTTGAACCATAGGGGGAAAGAAGATGAATGTTTCCCTAAAACTTAGTGTGTCCTGGTCCCCAGTCCATATATGGTCCTTTAATCCTCACTGCAGCCTGGGTAAGGATGCAAGAGAGTTTAGATACCTGTGGAAGACGATGGAATTTTCACCTCCCTTTACAAAAGGGTTTTTTCATAGCCATAAACCATTGAAGGATAACAGTGGTAGAGAGACTGTGAATAAAAAAAATAGATTTTTCTTTCATAAATACTAGATTTTACTTTATTATACTATGCACTAAAGTCATTTTGTTCTAAAATAACAAAGAGGGGTGAATCTCCTGGAATATGGGGAGCTTGCTGAAAAAATATGACTTATTGTAGACTAAAATTGCCACTGCATCTGTGCCTAGAAATTAGATATCCAATCATGGTTCTTTATTATTCTTTGAAAAATACATAATTCGGTTACTCAACACTGAAATTAACACCTGCCATCAGGCACCTTCTCCGTGCCTGGCACGTGGGGAGCCCTGAACGCCATGGTCTTGCACGCAAGTGTTTGCTCAGATAATGACAACTAATTCTCAATCATTTTCTCTCTTTTGCTGATGAAACTCTACAGTTTAGAGAATTTATTAACATTCTTTATAAGTCTTAGGAGGACAAGAAAGTGGAGTTCAATGCAGAATAAATATCCCAGCTTTGCAATATTAAAAAATTATCTCCAGATTTATTTGTACTGTGGAAAAGTGGTGGTGAAGGGACAGTAAATGTTACTTATTTAGCACTCTTTATGTTTAAGTGCTCCTGACACATTATAGAGTAATGTCCACACAGGCCCAGGCAGTATCTGAGAGTATTCATCACTATTTCAAAGTCTTGGAGTGGGGATTCTGGAATGAAGAAGGGGAGGAGAGGGGGTGTTAGTGGATGTAGGTAATATGCTTACTTGATTTACTCCAGGCTCAAGTCCTGGAGACCAAGTTCACAGTCTGGACCTAAAAAGATTCCTCCCTCTCAAATAATTTTTTTTAAAACCACATCAAATGTTGGTATCTTCACTGCAGTTGTCCTAGTACATTTTGTATGTGACAGAGATAAAGCATAGCCATGATAGTTTTCCTATTTATATGTTAAGGCTTTAAAGAGAAGGAGGTAAGGAATTAAAATGCATAGTTGACTTCAGAGTCCCTACCCAGCCTCATGCTTCAAACACAGCCACTGCCTGAAGACTCTCAAATGCAGGGGGGATTGGGTGACCGCTCTTTACTCATCGTGTGTCCTTGGACAAGTCTTACATCCTCTCTGAGTATCTCCTTTTTCATCTGTAGAGTTATGTATCTGGCTTGCTATGGGAGCAGGAAGGATGTGAGCAGAGATGATACTCAAAAGACTTAACAGTTGATGAAGCCTGTGTACTGCGTAATCAGAAGGGATTGGGACCTTAGAACTCTAGCAGGGTCCAAAGGCCTCCACTGTGCCATGGGTTAACCCTTTGGGTGGTCAACCAAAGAGAGGTGGGGGGGTCCTAAAGAAACAGTGGGCCCGGAGATGAGGTTAGGAGGGAGAGATTGTCTTAGAGCAACAGCTGTTTACCGATCTCAACAGAATTACTTGAATACTTTAACAACCAACCTTGCTATTCCTGTACAAACCAGCTAAATAAATAGCCTGGGTTTGAAGATTACATAAACTTGTCTGTGTAAAGTGTTTAGCATTTGACCCCACTCAGAGAAGTAGGCACCCAGCAAATGTAGCTTGCTCCTTCCTTCTCCCTAGCTGTTTGTTTTGCAGCCCGCCAGGTCCCTCTATGCTATACAACTGGATTATTCCTCAGATCCTGGTCTACATAGCCTGTCTCTCTTCACAGTGGGTTTTTATAGACATGAAAAGTTACAGGTTGATTCGGAAAACCTCTGAGTCAAAACACTTGCATGTTTTTGCAGATACAAATCTGCACTGGGTTTTAAACTGGCAGTGCGGTTGGGGTTGAGACCAGCACTCTCAGGGCCTGAGGTGGCTCTGACATGGTGGAGACCAAAGGACCACAGGAATCACCAGACCTCAGTTGGAAGATGATGGTAAGATTTGGGGCAAACTACTTCCCCTAGATGAGCCTCAGTCTCTTGCCTGAATAAAAGGGGGGATTCTGGCTGAGATTAGGGGTTCTTAGCCTTGGAGTCTCAACCATCCGTAAGCTTTAAAATAATGTCTTTGTGCCACTCCCAGAGACTCTGATTTAAGTATTTTGGGGTGAAGCCTAGACTTTTGGGACTTTTAAAAGTCCCCTGGATGATTTTGATGGGTAGCAAAAATCGAGAATCTCTGGACAAGATGATCTATAAGCTTCAGTCCTGCTTACGATACTCACTTAACCCCTGATTCTATATGTCCTATATGCAGAAAACTGCATTCATGTAACACTCTCTTAATGATCAGGCAACCGGACGCCTGAGAGCTAATGAATAGGAGAGCTTTAGTGTTTATCCTATGCATATAACTTCTGTTGTGTTATCACCAGAACTTTTGTGTACATTTGGTATTTTTTGTGTTGTTTTGTCTTATTTTGTGGACATTTTGTTAAAGCAGACAATTTCTCACATTGAAACTAAAATAGCGATTTATCATGACTCCAACATCTCTGAGGAATGACTGAGAAAGAACAAAATTAAGTTACAGTGTGTAGCTGGCCTGACAAAATTGTCTTTTGTTAGCTAAACTCCTCTCACTAACTCCTGCTATTGCTGGTTCCAGGGCTTTGCAAGGCCTTTTAACAGAATTACATAGAAATTCATATGCCTGATGGATAGTTATAGAGGGAAATGGTGAGATATTTAGACTGTAGGGTAAGCTGGTCCCTGATGGTATTAAGTTCAACACGTGTTGGCTTCTCAAGTGACTTTTATGAACTAATAACCAGCAGAGTGGTGAAGGACAAGGACCAGGTTCAGACGCAACTCCACCACTTGCTGTCTGAATGCAGAGGCCTGCACACAGCAAGTGCTAGTTCTTGTGTATCCTTTGATGTAGCAATTAACACATAAGAAAATATAAAATGGCAGCCCTGAGAAACAGAGGAATCTCAGAGGGGCAGACTTTTCAAGGCTGAGAAAGGACTCTCATTTCGTTCTCTCCTTTCAAAGACCCAGAAACCGAGCCCAGGGAACTGAAGTGAAGTCCTCAGTGTTACAAACAGCTAGTTACCTGGCAGAGCTCGTGCTTGAACCAAGCTCATCTGGCACCCAGCCCAGGGCTCTCTCCTGTGTGTCACAGCAAACCGAATGGAAGCCAGGATTGCAATCAGATGCAAGAAAAACCCCTCAACAGTAGCTTAAACAAGTAAGAGATTTGACTTCTGAGTGTAGATTGGGAGTAGGTGCCGGGGGTTGTGTGGGCACGCTAATGCGCTCAGGGACCCAGACTCCCTGTTTTCTGCTCCGCCACCCTCACCATCCTCTGCAGGCTGACTACCTCAGCCTACATCCTGCCTTTATTACTTGTTAATTATGAAAACTTGGACAAGTTACCTCATCTTTCTATGCCTCAATATTCATATTTTAAAGGAATAATTGTTATAAGATTTAAATGAGTTTATCCATAGAAAGTGGCTTAAAGTAAAGGCTACTTATGTCGGCTATTGTTAAGTTTGTAGTTTTTGTTACAAGATAGCTGCAGCACCATCAGACATCATTCCTTCTTTCCAGACAGACGGACAGAAGTGCCCTTTTATTGTCAAAATTTTCCTTTTTTTTTTTTTGAGAGAGAGAGAGTGCACAGAAGTGGGAGGGTAGGGGCACCAGAGAGGGAGAGAGAGAATCTTAAGCAGGCTCCATGCTCAGCACAGAGCCCAACGCAGGGCTCATTCTCACAACCCTGAGATCATGACCTGAGCCAAAATCAAGAGTCCAACATTCAACTGACTGAGCCACCCAGGCACTCCTAAACTTTATTTTTTTATTCAAGAAAACAAGCACCTTCATTGAGAAATTCCTCTTGCACCTCATTGGCCAGAACTAAGTCACGAGCCTATCCCTGTCTGAAAAATGTGTAGGAGACCACATGTGTAGACACATTGCCATCTTCAACAAAACAATGGGTTAGTAAGTAAGAGCAGGGTGAATGGATTGAATACAAATTCTCCAGTGATCTTAGGATCATTTCTCAGGATCATTGCTAATGCCACTTGTCTTCAGATTTCCTAACTATAATTTGACATAAGGATCCCTGCCCTGCCTAACTCAAGAGTGTTCGTGAAAATCAACTGATGTTCATAAGGTATTTTGTCATATCCAGAACAATCAGCAAATATTTAATGATTTAGCTACGTTAGGTAGTGAGAGCACAGCCTTTTTCCCCAAAACATGCTGATCGATAGACATAAAATGATGGCGTTCCAGAAAAAAAAGAAGGGCGTGGATTTAACTGCACAATGTAAGAAAAAGCAGGTCATTGCAAGATACCAAATTCTACTTGGTGTCTTCCTGGGTCCTACCAAAGGGAAAATCCTATGGCTTGTGGACACAAGGACAGAGGGTCAGGGTGGACAAGCCAACACCATAAGCAGCAGTACTCTGGAAAACTCTTTATCTCTCCTTATATGACACATTAGGTAAGCCCTTATCCCACATCTCTTAAGACGTAGGAAGTAGAATTACCCTCATTGAAAAGAGTGAGCAAATCTCATATCTCAAAGTAGTCAAAATGATTAGTGAGTTTGTATAAATAAGTTAGTGACTCTATGAATAATTTCATGTGTACATTTTTTGACTTCTGTGAGTATACACTCTTTGTGTTTACCCATCCCTTCATATATCTTCTGTATCTACTGTGCTAATATATGTGTGTGTATAAGAACCTGTAACCTTATAGTCAAATTATTTTCAGACATTATTAAATCCAGTTCTTAATATTTAACAATCAGCATTATTCTACTGAGCAGTAAATTGTGGTGCTTCCCTGAGATGTAATGACTTTCCTATCACTAGAGGAATTCAAGCAGTACCTGAACATGCACCTGATGAAGCTGTGGTAGAAGGAATTCAAGTTTCAGAGCCTGGACAAGGGGAGAGGTAGGGGAAGAACCAGATTAAATAAACCTTAAAATTGGGATTTTGAATTTTATAATATGTAAGTGTATGAAATTCCACCTCTCTTTATCATATAGATATAAATCAAATCTTCAGTATTCTTATCTCAAACTAGATATGGATGCAAATATGAATTCATATTGTGTTATATGTAATGGAAAACTTACTCTGTGCACTATTATATCCTGATTTGTATTCTTTTTTCTGAGCTAATTGGTGAAAAATCAATCTCACCTTTTCTGAACAAAAAGAAACAATAGACACCAATTTGATCTAATGCGATCATTTCACAGACTGAAGCTGAGTTCAAGAGAAAGAGATGTACTTAAGGTCATTCAGCTAGACAACATCAGTTTTTCATTCTACTTTCAAAAATATGTACCAAAATGGATATTCTTTCTTTATGAGGACTGACTCAGTGTCTAAAGGATTGCCTCTGAAAGAAACCTCAGATAAATTAGTCAAAGGAATATGCTCACAAACAGATAATATCAGGAAGAAATTTTTCCAAGTTATCTTTCAACAAAAGGAATGATCTGTCTGGTCATTGGGCATTTCTCTTTATCATGGGTGTTTCATCTGTTCAAACTTTGCGGACATGTTACAAAGAAGACTCTCGGAATGGCTACAAACATTGGTTAAAGTAAGGTAGCTACTGTAAGAGATGAACTCTGAAATCTCAGAAACTTTACACAATAGCAATATATTTCTTACTCATGTAAAGTCCATTCAGGGGCAGGGACTGAAATGCTCTGCTCCATGCAATCATTTAGAAACTTAGGATGATGGAGACTCAGCCATCTTCAACACGTGGCTTCCAAAGTCACCCGGGCATCAAGAGTTAAATGTCTTTCATAGGCCGCACCTGGAAGTGGAACATCACTTCCTCCTATATTCTATTGGCCAGAACTCGAATCACATGGCTATATTCAAGTTTAAGGGAGGCCAGAAAATACAATCTACCTCTTTGTACCCAGGAAGAAATGGAAAGAGTTTTGGTGAACATCTTACCAATCTCTACCATGGTAAATGTGGGCTAGGTGACTATTGAGAAACCTTACCTTCTTTTCTGTATTTTTCATAACTTATATTTCTATGTTTTTTGTATTGTATTTTTTCTAATTTTCCAGTTCACTAGTTCTCTTCAATTGCCCTAACCACTTATTAAATTCATCCATGTTATTCTTAATTTTAGTCTCTGTATTTTAAAGTTCCAGAATTTGTTTGGTTATTTTATAGAGTTTTCAATTTTCTGCTGGAAATTCTTAGTATCATTCTTTCATTTCCTTGAATGTAGGAAGAATAGCTATTTTAAATGTTTCTACCGTTCAGTGCCATTATCTGGGCCCCCAGTAGGCCTGTCTCTTTTGTGTATTGTTTCTACTGATTTTCAGTCCTTTCTCTTGTCTCTTACGCCTTGTTATTTTTTTTACTGGATGTTGGTCATTTTATATTAAAATATTGTGGATTTAATTTAAACTTAAGATTATGTATTTTCTTCCAGAAAATATGTACATTGGCCTTGGGCAGATTTATGAGTGTCAGTAGCTATCCTGGATCAATCCAATTTGAGATTAAGATGTTTGGAAGCTAGACTTTATTCTCTTGTAGGGAAAATCTGTTTCTGGAGTTGACTGTTTCTCCCAGGGCATTTAAATTTTCAACTGGAAATAAAGGAGTTCATCACAATCACACCTCATAGCTTTGGAAATCTCAACTCCATTTTTTGCCCTCTTAGCTCTAAGAATCTGTTGAAGTTCCATATATAATTTCTTACCTTCTTAGATCCTTGTTCCAGAACCAGCAGATACTTCTCGTGGAAAACTACCCTATATTCTGGGCTCATTTCTTAGGCCTGTAATCTTAGATCTTTAATTTTTCAATGACTTTGTAGCTCTCCATTTCTTCAAACTGTATGTTTGCTTTGGTTTAGCTTTTTTAGGTATTCATAACAGAATGGTTACCAATTACTCTGCCTATTATCTGGCTAGCTAGCTATAACCTGTGCTACAACACACTTTTCCCTTCACAATACATCTCAACAACTTCTTCATACCGATAAGCATTTTGTTTTATTATTTCAGCCTATTATATTGTTTACAATATAATACACTACATATAGTACACTCTGCTTTATTTAACCACCTATTGATAGACATTTAGGTTCTTCACAATTTTTCATAGCAAATATTTTTATGCATGTCTATGAATATATTTATAAGAAAAATTCTAGAAATGTAATTCCTACATGTTATGAAATTTTCTTCTAAATAATTATACCAATTTACATTTCCACCAACAATGTATAAGAATGCTTATTTTCCCATAGGCTTACCACCACTAGATTTTATCAGATTTATAAATGTTGTAATCAGCTTTTAATTGTGCTTCCAGATTCCATTCCTTTCCCCCTCCAGTCCAATCTCCACATTATGGACAAATATATTTATAAATCATAAAATCTGATCATGTCACATTCTTCTTTAAAAACTTTTTGCCTCCCCAAAGACAAAGGATGATTGCATTTGCACAGACTAACACTTCCTCTAGTCTCTGCTACCTCCCAACTCCATCCCCTGTGTAACCTCACCTGTACCCTACTAGTCATATTCAAGTTTGCCTAAATATGCCACACTTTTCCACACCTTGGCACCTTTGCATGTTATCTTTTTTCTCTCTGAAATGTCCTTTCATTGTTTACCTATGTAGAAAAAGGTACACCACAACATCCAGCTCTGAGGTTACATATCGATTCTTTTGAGAAATCTTCTCCTATGAGCTTTGCACTCCTTACCCCCACCCCATACATAGGATGCATAGTCAATTATTCCTTCCTCTACATGACTATTATTCTATATATATACCTTTCTTGTTGTACTTAGAACACTGCATTATATACTGGTAAGTCTGTCTCCCCACAATTAAATTGTGAGTTTGTTCATGGGAGGAGCTCTGACTCATTTATACTTTCTGCTCCTATGCCCAACAGAATATCTGGCACAGAGGTAGTAATCCAAAATAATTTTTCAAAGAATAAATTCAGCACATGTTATCTCTGCAAACTGCTCCTCTTAAAACTGTTTTCAAAGCCACCTCCAAGTCCCTAGGACTCGAAATTCTTTGACCAAAGTTCTCTTTAGCCTAGATTTAGTGCTCAAATCTCAGTCTGAGCATACTGAAACTAATAACTCAAGTTTGAGTTATTAGATGAAATTTAGACTTTGGGAAACAGTTTTCCCTTCTAAAGCCATTTGTGTTTTTGACTATATGACTTCAGTGAAAATTAGAAGTTGCTGGGAATTTAGACTCTAAAGCTCTTCACAAAAAGTATACATTTTGGTAAACCTGNCTTCACAAAAAGTATACATTTTGGTAAACCTGATTGTAAAACTCCCTTCAAAGTTGGCGAATGTTTTGAACCTAATTTGACCCATGGTGTGGGACCTTCCATGCGTTAACTCTTTGTACAGTCCCTTTCAAAATATACACTTATTTTTAGACAGATCTTATTGGTAGGCANTTCAGTGAAAATTAGAAGTTGCTGGGAATTTAGACTCTAAAGCTCTTCACAAAAAGTATACATTTTGGTAAACCTGATTGTAAAACTCCCTTCAAAGTTGGCGAATGTTTTGAACCTAATTTGACCCATGGTGTGGGACCTTCCATGTGTTAACTCTTTGTACAGTCCCTTTCAAAATATACACTTATTTTTAGACAGATCTTTTTGGTAGGGCAGTTTTCTTAACCTGTTAATAGAAGATCTAGGAAAAGAAAAGCACAAGTGATTTATTCATTTTAGGAAAATGAATCTGTGTGCTTACCAAGGAATATTTTATCACCCTAAGGACATAATAGTTTCAGCCTATTCCAATGCTATATAGCCCAGGACCTGGGAGACTGTAATGACACCAGCTATGATTGTAATCTGTGACTCATCTTCACCCCTAAGGGGCTCTGATTTGCTATACCCCAGTGCCTCATCCATTTGAAACCTAATGTGATTGGATCCTGTTCCTGACTAGATGTCCCCATCTACACAGCATCCTAGATATGATAATTCTTATGGTGAATATGGTTTTAGTGTTATTCATTTGAATTTAATGCAGGTCTCAGAATCAGAGGGGCCTGAAGTTGAAGGACTTTTAAAGGCCTAACAATTCTTGAATGATCACCTTTACTGGAGCATCTCCCATGATGGGCAGGCCATCACCTACCCTCATGTAATTTAGAATGTTCTTCCTTTATATCACTTGAGAAGAAACATGTTTCTTGGTTGTTTGTACATGTGGGCCTTGGGGGGAAATCTAATTTTCCTCAGAGTTTTTGTCCTGGTTTTATTTTTTTCTTCATTATGAAAACCCTCTGAATACTCAGAGAATCCTCTCCTGTATATGCTGAGTCATTCATTTTCCTGCCTAAAATGTCCATGCTCTTTCAAACTCCCCTTAAAAAGGATGGTTTTGAGTTTTCACCCAATTGGTCATTCACTCTGGTGGATGTGTCCCAGTTGGATTATCCCAACTGTTGTCAAAAGGGCCCATTCAATGGATTCCGTGATGACATTGCAAGAAACAGAAAACAGGAAAGAAGAGAAGCATATTCTTTCATTCTTGCTTCCTGAAGTTATTGTAGGAATAATAATAGGTTTTCTGTATTCATGCAGAGATTTCTGAGATCTCTTTTTTTTTTACCTCTCCAATGGGTACCTCTACCTTATTACCATCTTCCAGAGACTACTTAAAACTTTGTTCTCCTAGGGAGCTTTCTGTGAGGGTTTCTATGAACTCTTGTCTATTACAAAGGAATTGGGTGACAATGAAGTGACAAACTTCAACAATATTGGTATTTTTTATCAGTTAGGTCCAGGCTCAAATACTAATTCCGCTTTTGCCTGTTGTCTGTACTTAGAAATATTACTTTGTCTCTCTGAGCCACAGATTTCTTTTCTACAAAGTGGAGGTAATTTTCATTTTGGCATATTATAAATTATTGTTAATGTATATGTAGAACTTAACACAATTCCTGGAAAATAGCAGATGCTTAAGAAATAGTAGATTTAAATATTTAAAGAATGTCCTTTACCTTGTAAATAAGTTCCAGTTCTGGGTCCTTACAAGGCATAATATCTTGGAAAAGGCGTTTGACTCTCTTATTCTTATTTCTAAAATTGTGTAACAACTTGACCTATCTTCCAAGCCTTTTTAGTTTAATAAATTGAAACAACGTACTAAAGGAGCTCTCACAATTTATTAAATATGATAGATACACCAGAGGTAAAAATTCAAGAGGAAATACTCTGTTTAATTCAGCTTCATGTCCCCATCATGATGTCTGGCACACAGGAACTATAACTTTCTATAACACTCTCTCCATTACCCAACTCAAAATGATAGTGGCGGTCTCTTTTTCCCTGCCAGTACTACTCTGGGATGCCTGCAGTGCCCTCAAGGAGTTCCCAGACCTCCTTGGGAAAAAGATGTCGGTGTCTAATTGCATTACAGTATTAGAATGAGAATAAGTGTGGGGGATAGTGGCATAAGAATAGATGTAATCAACTGATGGAGAAGGAAAGCATGAGGAAGGTGAATGTGATCAAAGAAAGCATAACACAGGGTCTTAAAAATGAATAAGAGTTGGCTAATAATAATAATAATAAATGCATAACAATAAAAACATAATAATAAATATTTTTTTAAATTTAAAAAAATGAATAGGAGTTGGCTAAGTAGTTCAATTGAGAAAGGCTTTCTTAAGAAAGAAGAGAATGTTTGCAAAGGCACGGGGTTTCAGGAAACAACATTCTTCATTCTGAGAAGAGCAAATATTTTCATAAGACTAAAATGCAAGGGAACATCAGGCAACAGAAGCTTGTGAAGCCAGACATGAAGAAACTCACATTCTCAATTAGGGAATTTGGATTGTATACTCTAAGCCGTGGGTTGCTATTGAAGATCTTTGGAAAGAATGCACTCTTCTGGGGTGCCTGGGTGGTTCAGTCGTTTAAGCATCTGCCTTCAGCTCAGGTCCTGATCTCAGGGTCCTGGAATGGAAACCCACGTCAGGGTCCCTGCTCAGTGGAGAGCCTGCTTCTCCCTCTGCCTCTGTTCGTCCCATCCCACCCCCACCCCATCTTCTGCTCTCGCTCTATCACAAATAAATAATCTTTTAAAAAAAAAAGAGTGTACTCTTCTGATTAGAATTTTAGGAATATTTTGCCAGCGACTTTGTCGAGGAAAGATTGAAGCAGGAGAAGAATTAATCACCAAAGGACCTCAATTAGGACTCCGGTACTTTACCTCCTTCCCACTCCTTTTTTTTTTTTTTTAAGATTATTTATTTATTTATNATTTATTTATTTATTTATTTGACAGAGACAGCCAGCGAGAGAGGGAACACAAGCAGGGGGAGTGGGAGAGGAAGAAGCAGGCTTCCAGCGGAGGAGCCAGATGTGGGACTCAATCCACGAACGCCGGGATTACGTCTCCTTCAACCCAACTTCTGTGTGTTTGTGTTCATGGAAGTCCTTCCTGCCCTGTTTTCCTGGAATGGAGTGTGGGAGTGTGAGGATTGTTTCCATGGCCACAAATTTCCAAAGCCAAGAATGCCTTATTCCAGGACATTTTTGAAGAAGGTGGTATGTGCACATGGGGTGTGCACGTCATGCTCGAGTTACAAGCTTTGTAAGCATGAAGCATTGCAATTTGGCATATGTGGCAAGCCCTGAACAAGGCCAAATGTTTGTGTATTTGGAGTGTGCAGTTGAGATGCTGTGCGCCTCAGGACCTTTCTCATGCCAGGGATATGGTTGATAGTTTAGCAAACTTTATCTCTAATCATCTTTCCTAGAAAGCCTTTTGTACTCAAGTTACATGGAAGATACATGCATGTAGCAGCATACCTCTCAGTACATCCTATGTACTGAAAATACAAAGGTGAATAAGCCCAATCCATGATCCTATAATTACACTATAACATTAATAATGGCTACCCTATACTAAATGCATATTATATGCCAGTCACTATAGAAGATGCTTTCCATTTGTTATCTCATCAATCTACATAAAAACTCAATGAAAGAGATGCAATTATTATCTCAATGTCACAAAAGCAAGCTGAGGTTTAGAGAAGTTAAAGTCCACCAAGTTCACACAGCTACTAAGAGAGCAGGAAATCTACACAAATCCACACGATCCCATTATCTGTGCTGTTTTCATCGGATTTTCTGACTTAGGATGCAGAGTGCAGTGTGAGAGGAGACATGTAAATAGTGAAAGTACAGTTCTGAATGATAAATGATGATCCTACGATGTCAAGAGAGCATAGAAGAAGACAGCTGGAGTATTAGAGAACGCTTTGGTGAGGGCAAGATATTTGAGCAAAATTCTCCCTGTTGGAGTCCCTACAAAAAGAAGGGCAATGATCATTTCGGAAAAGGGTGTGAAAGGACTGAATTTGTGGAAGAACAGTACCTTCTACCTTGTGAATGTTCCAATGGATCTCATCACAAGGGACTGTGAGAGGTTCAGGCTGGCAGGAAGGCAGCTGTTTGGAAGAGAGGGACAGGTAAGACTGGAAAGTTTTGTGGGGCCAGATTTTGAAGGATTCCATATAAGATGATGCTGAATTTAGATTGTATCCTGCAGTGAAAATTCCATCATTGTATTAGTTGCAGAACCATGTGATAGGCCTTTTTAAAATGCAACTATCAAGCCACAACCCTGGGGCGGCAGGTAAGTGCTAGGGGTAGAGGATAACCTGTGTGGTCCCCAAAATCTCCACACCAGCCACTGCTGTTGCCTTGTGCTTTGGGAATGCACTTTCTTTTATTAACTCTTTTATCCTATTCTGGGGAGCATACCTCTTTCTCAAACCCCTGACTATGGGAGCATCCCCTCTCTCTATAGTTTAGAGAATGTGGGATAACCCCTTTCTTAAACTCCAGTCCTGGAGTTTTATCTTAATTTTCAAAGCCCCTCAAACTGAGGTTGTACCCCATTTCTCAGGCTCCCCCCCAAAATGAGCAGACACTTTCTTTTCCAAGCCTCCATCTGAACACACTCCCTTTCAGATTTTGGGGTTCACCTCATTATTGAGTCCCAAATCGGAGGTCCGGTAACCAAAGTTTTGTGGATACTTCTATTCCCACAAATCCAAGAAAGAACTCCCTTCTCCAGGCCCCAGATCTTGCCACATGCTTTCCAACATTTCTTAAATTTAGGGGCTACTTTATTTCTCCAGCCCTTGAAATCTGGGGGTGCACCTCATTTCCAGAGTCTACTGAAAATGCAATCCAAATCCTTAAGTTTAAAGGAATTCGCTAACAACAACAACAACAACAACAACAAAGCCACAACCCAGGACACCCTAATTTATTTGTACAGTGATTATCAAAGTTCAGTGTTTATCAGAACCACTTGGAGCACTAATTAAAAACATACAGAGACCTTACGCTTGCATGTTTACCAATTTTCCCAGATGTTTCTAATACTTTCTAACATTTGAGAACTACTTGTCTATGATAAAAATTCATAATCTCTAGTTTTATAAGTTCTCCAGGTGAGTTTTATATGCTGCCAGATTAGGGTATTTATAGACATAGCAGAAAACCAACAGAAATCTTGCTGCTATTGCTTAAATAGAAGGTAGTCAAAATTGTAATGAGTCTTTAAAATACTAATATCATATTACAGCTAAAAACAACCTTAAGGTCTGGTATCAGAGAAGGACTCCCAGAAGGTCAGTGTATGGTAGCAGACTCCATCTCTTTATCTGTAAAATGGGAGTCATAATAGGACCTATCCCATGTGGTTCTTGTTGAGATACATGTAGGGCCACACCCCAGACAGCTACAGGTATACTTTCTTTCCCTATAGAACAGTTTGCATTTTTTTTTTGAATTTTAAATAGATGGAATCATATAGTATGAGCTCTTTAAAAAAAAAAAACTGTTTTCTTTCTCACAGCCTGGTTGTTTTGAGATTTATTCTTGTTCTTAAGTAAACCAGCTATTCATTCCTTTTTGTTCGTGAGTGGGGTTCCATTGTATAGATTCATGCCAGGGTTAGTTTGTTTATTCAGGTATTGATGGACATTTGGTTTCCACTGTGGAGCTATTTTAAATAAAGTTGCTATGAACATTCATGTAAAAAGAAAATGGGCGCATGAGCACATGTGCATGTGGGTGCTTGTATGTATGTGTCTACACGGAGAAAATCTTCAAAGCCTCCTTCTTCTAACACTACCTGTCTCGCACCAGTACTAGCCTTTTCTACTTCAGAGTTTTCCCACTGTTAGCTTGGAATTGGCCTGAATATTATTTCATTAAACTTACTTGAACATTTTTAGGGTAGAAGAAAAGAATGAAGGAACCATGACCCTATCTCTAAATTTAGGAATCCAACTTTTTAAAAAAAAATTTAATTCCACTGTACTAAACATATGGTGTTACATTAGTTTCAGGTGTACAATATAGTGATTCAGCAATTCTGTACTGATCACCCTGTGTGGGGAATGGCCAGCAATCCCTGCACCGATGGATGAAAGATCACTCCAAACTTTGCTGTGAAAGAGAGGAGAAGGCAAGGGGGTCAATGCTCAGAGACAAATACCCTTTGCTCTTCTTTGCTCCAGCTTTTATTGGTCCTTCAGGATAATCACAAATCCTTATCACTGTTTCTCAACCACGTGATGTGTGACAAGGGGTCTTACTGGAACTAGGAGAATCTATCTACAGGAAAGATTCTATGCGCTAATCTGTGGTATGCTAATCTGCGTGTTGTACGAGATCTTCTACACATAGCCTAAGGGACAGTGCGTACATCTCTTAGCTCACAGGGCAGCTGTTTGGGCTAAGAAAGCTTCCGGGGAACTCCCTGCGACATTCCTACGGACAGAGTGGTAATCATAGGCCTACGCCCTTCTCCAAAACCTTTCCTCGCCCTCAGCGGCCTCTGTGTTACATTTTAGCAAGCCAGGTATTATGGCTCATTTCAAGCTATGCATTAACCCTGGCAACCCTGTGCTCATCACGGTAAGTGCACTCCTTAATCCCCATCACCTATTTCACCCATCCCCCTACCCACTTCCTCTCGGGTAACCAACAGTTTATTCTCTATAGTTAAGAGTCTGTATCTTGATTTGTCTTTCTCTCTGTCTCTTTTTTCCCCATTGCTCATTTATTTCTTAAATTCCACAGATGAGTGAAATCATGTGGCATTTGTCTTTCTCTGACTTATTTCTCTTAGCATTATACTCTCCAGCTCCATCCTTGTTGCAAATGGCAAGATTTCATTCTTTATTATGGCTGAATAATATTCCAGTGTGTGTGTGTGTGCATGTATACCACATCTCCTTTATCTTTATTCATCTTGTTTATCTTTATTCATCAGTCAATGGATATTTGAGCTGCTTCCATATCTTGGCTATTGTGAACAATGCTGCTATGAATATAGGGGTGGGTGTATCCCTTTGAATTAGTGTTTTTGCATTATTTGGGTAAATACCCTGTAGTGGGATTGTTGGATTGTAGGGTAGTTCTTTTTGAGGAACCTCCATACTGTTTTCCACAGTGGCTGGACCAGTTTGCATTCTCACCAACAGTGAGAATTCTTTTTGTGAGGTTCCTTTTTCTCCCCATACCCACCAACACCTGTTGTTTCTTGTGTTTTTTGTTTTAGCCATTTTCACAGGTGTGTGGTGATATTGCAGCATCTTTTCATGTGTCTGTTGGCCATCTGAATGTCTTCTTGAGAGAAATGTCTGTTTATGCCTTCTGCCCATTTTTAATTGGATTGTTTGTTTTTTGGATGTTGAGTTATATCAGTTCTTTATATATTTTGGAGACTAATCCTTTATCAGCTATGTCATTTGCAAGTATCTTCTCCCATTCCATAGGTTGCCTTTTAGTTTTGTTGATTGTTTCCTTTGCTATGAAGATGCTTTTATTTTGATGTCATCCCAATAGTTTATTTTTGCTTTTATTTCTCTTGCCTCAGGAGACATATCTAGAAAAATATTACTATGGCCGATGTCAGAGAAATTATTGTCTGTGCTCTCTTCTAGGATTTTTATGGTTTTGAGTTTCACATTTTGGTCTTTAATCCATTTTGAATTTATTTTTGTGGACAGTGTAAGACAGTGGTCCAGTTTCATTCTTTTGCATGTAGCTGTCTAGTTTTCCCAACACCATTTGTTGAAGAGACTATCTTTTTCCCATTGGTATTCTTCCTACTTTGTCAGAGATTAATTGACCATATAATCGTGGTTTTTATTTCTGGATTTTCTGTTCCGTTCCATTGATCTATGTGTCTGTTTTTGTGCAGTACCATACTGTTTTGGTCACTACGGTTTTGTAATAGAACTTGAAGTCTGGAATTATGATGCCTCCAGGTTTGCTTTTCTTTTTCAAGGTTGCTTTAGCTATTTGGGGTCTTTTGTGATTCCATTTAAATTTTAGGATTGTGTGTTCTAGTTCTGTGAAAACTACTGTTGGTATTTTGATAGGGATTGCTTAAATCTCTAGATTGCTTTGGGTAATATAGATATTTTAACCATATTTGCTCTTCTAATTCATAAGCATGGGATGTCTTTCCGTTTCTTTCTGTCATCTTCAGTTTCTTTCATCAGTATTTTATAGTTTACAGAGTACAGGTCTTTCACCTCTTTGGTTAGGTTTCTTCCTAGGTATCTTATTATTTTTGGTGCATTTGTAAATAGGATTCTTTCCTTAATTTATCTTTCTGCTACTTCATTATTGGTAATGGAAATGCAACAAATTTCTGTGCATTGATTCTGTATCCTGCCACTCTCCTGAATTCATTCATTAGTTCTAGCAGTTATTTGATGGAGTCTTTCATATTTTCTATACATAGCATCATGTCACCTACAAATAGTGAAAGTTTTACTTTTTCCTCACTAATTTAGATGTCTTTTATTTTGTTGTTCTCGTTGTCTGATTTCTGTGGCTAGGACTTCCAGTACTATGTTGAAGAAAGTGGTGAGAGTTACATCCTTTTCTTGTTCCTGAATTTAGGAGGAAACCGCTGGTTTTTTGTTTTTTGTTTTTTTCCCACTAAGTATGATGTTTGCTGTGGGTTTTTCTTTCACTCTTTTAAAAATATTTATTTATTTATTTTAGAAAGAGAGAAAGAGAGAGAGTAGGAAGGGCTTTAGCAGGCTCCTCACTGAGCTCAGAGCCCAATGCAGGGCTTGATCTCACAACCCTGAGATCATGACCTGAGCCAAAACCAGGAGTCTGATGCTTAACAGACTGTACCATCCACGGGCCCCTGGGGGTTTTTCATCTATGGCCTTTATTATGCTGAGGTATGTTCCCTCCAAACCTACTTTGTTGATGGTTTTTATCAAGAATGCCTGTTGTACTTTGTCAAATACGTTTTCTGCATCTATTGAAATTATTATATGATTTTTATCCTTTCTCTTATTGATGTGATTTATCACGCTGATTGATTTGAGAGTATTGAACCACCCTTGCATCCCAGGAATAAATCCATGTTGATTGTGGTGAATGATTTTTTTTAATGTATTGTTAGATTTGTTTGCTAGTATTTTGTTGAAGATTTTTGCATCTATGTTCATCAGAGATATTAGCTTATAGCTCTCTTTTTTCGAGATGCCTTTATCTGGTTTTGGTGTCAGGATGATACTGTCCTTATAGAATGAATTTGGAAACTTTCCTTTCCCTTCAACATTTTGGCATAGTTTGAGAAGAATATGTATTCACTTTTCTTGAAATGTTTGGCAATTCTCCCACGAAGCTGTCTGGTCCTGGACTTTTGTTTGTTGAAAGTCTTTTTTGATTACTGATTTCATTTCTTTGGTGGTTATTTGTCTGTTCAAACTTTCCATTTCTTCCTGCTTCAGTTTTGGTAGGTTGTATGTTTCTGGGAATTTATCCATTTCTTCTTGGTTGTCTAATTTGTTGACATATAGTTTTTCATAATATTCTCTTACAATTGTATTTCTGTGGTGTTGTTATTTCTCCTTTTTCATTTGTGTTTTTGTTTATTTGAGCCCTTTGTCTTGCTCTCTCTCTCTCTCTCTCTCTCTCTCTCTCTGGTTTTGATGAGTCTGGTTAGAGGCTTATCTATTTTTTTTTTATCTTTTCAAAGAACCAGTTTCTGGTTTCATTGATCTGTTCTATTGTTTGTTTGTTTATTTATTTTTAGTTTCTATATCATTACTTCTGCTCTGTTGTTCTTTCCTTCCTTCTGCTGGTTTTAGATTTTGTTTGTTGTTCTTTTTCTAGCTCCTTAGGTATAGGGTTAGGTTGTTTATTTGAGATTTTTCGTGCTTCGTCAAGTAGGCCTGTATTGCTATAAGCTTCCCTCTTAGAACCCCTTTTGCTGCATTCCAAAGATTTTGTACCATTGTGTTTTCATTTTCACTTGTTTACATTTACTTTTTGATTTATTCTTTGATTTCTTTGTCGACCCATGCTAGTGTTTGGTAGCATGTTATTTAACCTCCATGTCTTTGTGGTCTTGCACCAGATTTTTTTCTGGTGGTTGATTTCTGGTTTCATAGTATTATGGTCAGAAAAGATGCATAGTATGATTTCAGTCTTTTTGAATATGTTGAGGCTTGTTCTGTGACCTAATATGTGATCTCTTCTGGAGAATGTCCCATGTGCACTTGAAAAGAATGTGTATTCTACTGTTTTAGGATGGAATATTGTGAATATATCTGTTAAATCCATCTAGTCCAGTGTGTCATTCAAAGTCACTGTTTCCTTGTTGATGGATGGAATGTTCTGAATATATCTGTTAAATTCATCTAGTCCAGTGTGTCATTCAAAACCACTGTTTCCTTGTTGATTTTCTGTTTGGATGACCTATACATCAATGTAAGTGAGGTGTTAAAATCCCCCATGATTATTGTATTACTATCAATCATTTCCTTTATGTTTCTTGTTAATTATTTTATGTGTTTGGGTAGGAGCCCAGTTTTGAATCTATAGGTCATCTTCTTCCTTCTGTCTTAGTTTCAAAACCATCTTGACTTAGCTTATTATTTTTCAAGGTCAAATTCATGCACCTTAGCCTACCCAGGGTCTTCTGTAGGGTGAATTAGCCTGTCTCATTTTCTTCCACTCTCCCCCAGATATCCACCATCTAGACCCTCCAAAATGCTTGCAGCTTCCTGAAACTGTCTTGCTCTGTCTTCACTGAGCCTTGCATAGAAGGTTCCTATATGGTCTGCTGAGTGAATACTTTGCTTGACCTCCCAACATCTCCTTCTGTGTAGATCCTTTCTGACTTCTCAGTATTTAGACACTTGCTCTTCTCTACTCTTCTCCTATAGTCTGATTATGCTGCACTGGCGTTGATTGTGTGTGTATGTATGTATGTATGTATATCCATCCATCACCTTCCTGGTCTTTCTCTCTTTGTATTCTCAGAGCCTTGTATAAGATCTAGCACACAGTAAGTGTGCAAATACAAGGACACCATTAAATTGCGAGCTAGTTTTTAGAACCTCAACTCCATCACAAAGATGTTGCAATCATGCTTAAATTTCTGACAGAGTTGTAGATTTAATAAAACGAATCAATGTCAGCTTAAGCTGATTTCAGCTTCCTGATCTGAAGTTGGCCCCCATACTTTTCTCTTCCCTAGATGATGTTTCAGTTTCCCTGAGAGGCCTTTGAGATTTCAGAGGGGACCTCTAGCTTCAAAAAAGACTAATCTAAATCTTGAGTGAGTTTGCATTTCCTGTGTTTAGAATATATCTTTGCCATAATTGGGATTTCATTGCTCGGGTCAGCTTTGAAAAAGCATGTGCCATTGGCATGAAAAAATATTTTCAGATCTTTGCTATCCATTTAGAAGATCATTGAGGTCTTCCCAGATAAACAATTTCAGCAAAGAAAATATAGGTAGCCAGTCAACAAATATTTAACTATTAGGAAGCAGGTACTCTTCTAAGTTCTAAAACAACAGAGCAAGAGAGGTAGTCTGCATCTTCAAGGAACTTCCATTTTGGTGGAGAGAGGCAATAAATAGATAAATGAAAAATGCTCTAATATTGGATTCTGAGAAGTGCTGTGATAGAAGCAATACTAGGAGATGGTGGTGGAGGAACTGTTTAGCTAGAGAATGGGAGGCAAGGCTTGTCTGAGGAGATGACATTCAAGACCTTTATAATAAGGAGTCAGCTATGCAAACATCTTGGAGGAAAGCACTCCAAATGAAAGACATAATATCAAGGACCCAGAAATAGGAATGAGTTTGATGCACTAGGAACAAAAAAGTATTGTGGCAGGAACATAGTGGATAAGGAGAAGAGTGAAGGGAAATGATATAGGGTAGGTCCAGAAATAGAGGGCCATGTTGGCCACCACAGTTTATGTTTCATTCTGTTTACAATTGGAAGTCATTAGAGGATTTTAAGAAAGTGGTACCTTCTACTTCATGTTGTGAAATGTTTCCTCCCTTTGACTGTTGTTATGGAAAATAGACCATGGGAGGGGCTAAAAGAACTAATGCCAGGATCCAATTGAGGCATGGTGGTGGCTCTTAGACTAGGACTGTGGCAGTCAAGATGATGAGAAAGATCACATTTCAGAGTTTTTAGAATTTGAGTCAATAGGACTTCCTGATGGTTGATAATTAGGTCTGAGAAAAAGAACAATCAGCAGTGACTTCTAAATTTTGTGTCTGAGCAGCTGGATGGGTAGTGGTGCATTTACTCAGATGGAGAAGACTTGGGAGTATCTGTTTTATGTGTTTGGGGGCATGAAAAGTCATCTTCAGTCATGTTGTCTGAAATGCCTATTTGATATCCAAGGAGAGATATTGAGTAGGCAGGTGATAACCTGTACACGATTGGAATTTAAAGCCATGTACAAAGATGAGATATGAGAGAAAGATAAGAGAGAAAAGAATGTCATCTAGGACTGAGCCAAGAGTGTGGTATCATGGGAGCCAACAGAAGATATTGTTTCAAAAATGGAAAAATAGACACCCATGGGCTTAAAATGCTTCTGTAAAATAGAGTAAGATAAAGAATTGACTTTGATATATTTAAGATCTAGATCTTTGCTGAATCTCAGTGTTGTAAATAAATATACGATTCTAAATTGTGATAAAAGCAACAAAGCAGAAGAACAGGAAGCTACAAGAGGGATTAACGAAGCAAGCTGATATTGGAAAGGGGTCAAAAAAGATTACAGGAAATAGTATACACGATGGGATATGAAGCATGAATACTTATCGAGGTGAGAGTGGAGGAATGTACAGCAGGTAAAAGGAATAGCATGTGTGAAAGCAACGCATGGGAAGGAGATTGGTACATTCCAGAACCAAAAACCCAATTGTCAGGGCCAGGCTCTTTGTTGCCAGGGTCAAACTGGAAATAGATGAGGTTGACAGGATGAACAGGGACCAGTTCATGCTGATCCTTGTTTGCCTCATTAAGGAGTTAGTTTGTCTTTTAATCCAAGTGCATTTGATGATTTTCCAGCACAGGTGATATATGGCTTGATGTACATTTTTAAAATGCTATTTAAAAGATTATGGTTACTATGTTGTGGAAAACAGATTTTCAGGAGGCAAGAATGGAAATTGGGAAGCCAATTAGGAAACCATAGAAGTAGTCTGGACAGGAAATGATGGTGTCCTAGGTCATGGAACTAGTAGAGAATATATAGAAAGGAAGAAAGGATCAAATATATTTGGAAGTTGGAGTGCAGATAGTAATACTAAATTCACACAGTCCCAATGAAGGATGAAAGTGATAATACATGTGAAAGGCAGACACAGAATAATCATTCAATGAATTATGAATGTTCCTTTCTCATTTCCTGTATCTCTGGAAGAGAAAGTTCATGGGCAGTCAAGAAATATACAAAAGGCAACAAAGCAAGATGGCTAAGAGAATAGGTTTTAAAGACAAACAAATCTGCATGTCTGGCTAGCTGTGTACTTAGAAAAGAGCCTGGGGTGCCTTGGTGGTTTAGTCAGGCGTCTGACTCTTGGTTTTGGCTCAGGTCATGATCTCAGGGTTGCGAGATCAAGCACTGTGTTGGCCTCCATGCTCAGCATGGAGTCTGCTTGAGATTCTCTCTCTCCTTCTCCCTCAGCCCCTCCCCCTGCTCGTACTCTCTCTCTAAAATAAATAATGAATCTAAAAAAAAGAAAAGAAAGAAAAAAGAAAAGAGCCTTGCACATAGCAGATGTTCAGTAATTTTTTAATGGCAGNCCTGCTCGTACTCTCTCTCTAAAATAAATAATGAATCTAAAAAAAAGAAAAGAAAGAAAAAAGAAAAGAGCCTTGCACATAGCAGATGTTCAGTAATTTTTTAATGGCAGGATGATTACATGACCTTAGACACATTCTGTAATCTCCGTAAAACCTAGTATTCTGTTTATTAAAATGGTGATGATGATGATGATAATAATAATAATAATAATACCACTTCATAGAATTGTAGTAAGGTATAAATGATAAATGTGATACTGGAATATTAAATGAGGTAATAGATGGGAAAATGTCTAGCACATAGTAAGTGCTCAATAAATTAGCAACATCTGTTAGTACTATTAATGTTACAACCACTACTGGCGATGGTATTAGTATGTATTGGTAGTTAGTAGAGAGAGATGTCACTATAAAAATATACAGAGTCAGATTCTGAAGGGTTTCATATGCTATGGTAGAAACTAAAATTATTGGTTTGAGATGTCTTTTCTATCTAGGTATTACTGCTGTCAATTTCCCTGTAAGTACTGTTTTAGCTGCACTCACACATTTTTAATGTTGTATTCATTTTTATTCATTTCAAATATTTAATGTCCCTTTTTGATTTATTCTTTGACCCATGGATATTTAGATGTGTGTTATTTAATTTCCAAATACTTGGGAATTTTCCCAAAGTCTTTATTATTGATTTCTAATTTAATTATATTATAGTCCTAGAATATGCATGGTATGACTTGAATCCTCTTAAATTCTGAAACCATATTAATGGTTCAGAATATGATCAAAGCTGGGAAAAGTTTCATGTACACTTAGAAAAATGTGTATTATGCTGTTGTTTGTTGGTCTGTCTACAAATGTCAATAGGCCGAATTGATGAATAATTGGTTGATCTACTAGATTCTTACTGATTTTATTTCTGTTTTTTCTATAAATTATGGAGAGCACAGTGATGATATAGCTGACTGTAATTGTGGATTTGCTTATTTATCCTTTCACTTCTATCAGTTTTTTTCTTCATGTATTTCAAAACTCCATTTCTTAGATGCATAAATATTTAAGATTCTCCTGTCCTCTTTTTTTTTAAGTTTTATTTATTTATGTAATCTACACTCAATGTGGGGCTTAAAATCACAACCCTGAGATCGAGAGTTCCATGCACCTCCAACTGAGCCAGCCAGACGCCCCATAGGATTTTCATGAACTCTTGATGAAATAACCCCTTTATCATCACAAAAAGTCTCATTTTATCTCCGGTAATCTACTTTTTCTGATACTATTTTCTTTCACTACAACATCCTTTTGGCTATTAGCATGGCATTTTTTCTCTATCCCTTAAGCTGCAACCTACTTGTGTTTCTAAATTTAAAATGAGTTTCTTGTAAGCAACATATAGTTTAGGCCTCTCTCTTTTTTAATCCAGTTTGATACTCTCTACTGGATCAAATTGGCATTTAATCATTATTGTGATTATTGATCTAGTTAGGTTTAAATTTAGTAGCTTGCTTTTTATAGTCTACCTGAACTCTTCTTCCAATTTTCTTCTTTCTTCCATCTTTTGGAATAATTGAATATTCTGTAATTCCATTTTATTTCTTTTGTTGACTTAGCTATAACTCTGTTTTATTATTTTAGTGATTGCTTTGCAGTTTATAGTGTATATATTTAAGTTATCGTAATCTTTCTTTAAGAAGTCAGGGGAAGGGGCACCTGGCTGGGTCAGTTAGAGCAGCAAGCACGTCTTGATCTTGGGGGTGTAAGTTTGAACCCCACGTTGTATGCAGAGATTACTTAAAAATAAAACCTTAAAAAAAAGTTAAGGGGAAGATGATGGGAGTAGGAGGAACCTAAGCCTACCTGTCCTATGGATGGATAGATAGATAGATAGATAGATAGATAGATAGATAGATAGATGATAGATAGATATCACTGCAACTAACCCAGAAAACCAACCAAAGGCTGGCAGAACAGACTCTCCACAGTTAATAGGAGTGGGGCAGAGCCCAGTTGGGAACCAAACTAACTTGTGAGACTCACCACAAATGAGAGGGACACCTTAACCACAGAGAGGGTAGAGAAGCCGACATGGGGGCCCGACACTGAGAGGACGAGTACACATAACATTTGGCTTTAAAAACCAGAGGGGCTTGGGAGCGCCTGGGTGGCACAGCGGTTAAGCGTCTGCCTCCGGCTCAGGGCGTGATCCTGGCGTTCTGGGATCGAGCCCCACGTCAGGCTCATCTGATATGAGCCTGCTTCTTCCTCTCCCTCTCCCCCTGTGTGTGTTCCCTCTCTCGCTGGCTGTCTCTATCTCTGTCGAATAAATAAATAAAATCTTTAAAAATAAATAAATAAAATAAAAACCAGAGGGGCTTAACTGCGTAAGTTTTTACAATCAGTGGGGCTTAAAACCAGGAACTATAAAAATCAGTGGGCTTGGCTCTGGGATTGCTGGAGAGCTATAGGAAACAGTCAGCACCCTTAAAGAAAGAGCATAAAAAACAACTCGAGAGATACGGCATAGAAGCTGCAGTTTGAAAAGTGTCTGGTGTATATGGGAAGAAAATTGACTTACTAATCTCAGAACAAGTGCTGGAGGGGCAGAGATCTTTAGGAGACTTCTCTGAGAACAAAATAGCAAGTGTGCACCATTTTTCCCACCAGCACCCCATGCCCTACTGACCCTAGATACCTAATGCTTGCAGAAACCAGCATGAACCCTCACCACCTAGCTTGCCAACATTTTGTGCCCCATCCCCGAATTCTTCTGTGGATCCACCCCGTTCAACTCATCTCACTTCAAAGGAGTCCCTCCAAAGCAGTGCCTGATGTGTCTCCTTCTATTTTTTTTTAAGATTTTATTTATTTATTTATTTGAGAGAGAGAGTGCCAGCATGCAGGAGCCAGGGAAAGGGCAAAGAGAGAGGGAGACAGAATCTCAAGGAGACTACCCCAGATCATGGAGCCCAACCTGAGACTCGATCTCACAACCCTGAGATTGTGATCTGAGCTGAAACCAAGAGTAGGCCACACAACCCCCTGAGCCATCCAGGTACCGCCTGATATGTCTCCTTCTGCAAACAGCCTTGACAGTGACCAGCACGACTCCAAAACTACCCTTGCCCTGGGAAGGGGGGGAAATAACCACATAAACCAGTTTGACTGTAGCTCCAACAGTGGGCTAGGGGTAACCATCTGATTTGAATGGCAGTATCGCCCACCAAAAGAAATTTCACAAAGGACAGCACAAAGAGCCCTGTAGTTTAGAGTCGCTGTAACCCCAACAGACAGACAGAGGGCAGATATCTGCTCTGATAGCAGGCCATGCCCACCACTGAAAGTCTCTCATGGGCCAACACAAAGAAAGTACCCTGCAGTTCAGTGTGCCTCATTCTGGAAAACAGAATGAGGGCAGGCCTGACTCAACTACAAGCCCAGCGTAGCCTCTGACTGGCCCCTTAACAGCACAGGGATCAATCCCTACCCAAAATAGGTGAAGGGAGCCATTGGAGCCAAACGGATCCAACCCCCCCCCCACCCTCGTGCTGTGGAAACTCCCTCCAGACAATAAACTGGGGCAGTGCTAAGTAAGGCTGAACATATTTGTTTTTCTTCTACCAGGTATGATTCTTTTGCACTGACTGATGTCTAATGTCTGAAAACAATTTTATTATTTTAGCCTCTTTTTTTCTCAGTTCTTTTGGATAAGAAATTCTATCTGGTCCCAGTTACTCCACTTTGGCCAGAATCCACAGATCTGATTTTGATAGTCTTAACTACTAGATGAGGGGTTTATACTTTATATTTTAACAGGGGTTGTAGAAAACAGTTGAAGGCTTTCCACTGGGGAGTATAAGATGTATTTTAAGAAATTCACCTTAATAATTATGGGGAAGATAGTTTGAGAGGAAGAAAGACTGGGGACACTGTGGTAGATTATATATATATGGTTATATATGGTAGACGATAAGCTTTCTCTGCAAATCTAGGAAATAAGAACACACATGTTAACTTTCACTTATAGTAGGAGGAACGATTGTGTTAAGTGCTTTCATTGATTGCCTTACTTTTGCATGAAAGAGTATGAGAGGAAAAAAAATAAATAAATAAAAGCAAATTAATACAGAGAAATAGGCCTGAGGCTAAGATTTGTTAAATTCACAGCGGAATAATTGTTCCTTTTTTAATGGAGATTTTTTATTATTATTATTTTGAAGTATAAATGGCAATTTTACAAGGGTTATCATCTCCTCTCCCTCCTCCCATCCTGAAAATTGGAGGGGGGGAAAAA
>NC_048225.1:49648965-49653999 GCF_002007445.2 Ailuropoda melanoleuca
AGAGCAGTCGATTTAATCTGATTTGATCCTGAGCTTGGACTCTGTCTTTCTGTCCTACAAAGGGCTCCAGTTCACCCCTATGTTGAGCTCTGACTCTCAGGATCCCAGCCTGTATTGTGCATGTCTAGAAAAGGAATTCAGTTACAAGAGATGCAGTATATGGGAGTCTACAAATGTCTACTGTCTATAAAGCATGGACTTTAGAGCCAGGACTAACCTATGTTTAGATCTTGGCTCACTACTTACTAGCTGTGTGCCTGGGGCAATTCACTAAACGTCTCTGAGCCTCTAGACCCTGCTCTGTAAAATGGGTGCAGCATCCACCTTCCAGATTATTGCAGGGTTCTCACTATTGACATTTAGACATTTGAGGCTAGATAATTCCATGTCTCGGCAGCCGTGAGTTGTCAAATGTTTAGCAGCATCTCTGGCCTCTACAAAATATATGAGAGCAACACCTTCACATCCCATATTGTTAAAGTCAAAAATACCTTTATGACAAAATCCCTTGCATGGCAAAATTGTCTACAAAACTTACATATGAAAGTGTCTACAAACAAAAATTGAAAACTACTGGACTATTATAGGTATTACAAATAATGTATAAAAAGTTCCTTGCACATAGTAAGTACTCAGTAAAAGGAAGCATTTGTTACCAACATCATTGTTACCAATATGGTATAGCTAGGAAATGGTAACAATGGGTCTGAAAATCAGAGCCTCTGGCTTCCCAGCCCAGGGCTTCTAAAATGAGATACATAGCTCTTTGGGGAAATCTGTGAAGTCAGGAATAAGATAGTGAGCTGAAGATATTGATTTAGTTGGATAATGGACAAATAATTAAATTTAAAAATGAGTAATTAAAACATATTTTTCCCATTTGAAAAATACAAATGGCCAATAGGTATATAAAAAGGTGCTTATGATCTCTAGTCATCAGGGGAGTGCAAATCAAAACTACAGTGAGGTATCACCTCACACCTGTTAGGATGGCTATTATCAAAAAGACAAGAGATGACAAATGTCCCTGTGCACTATCAGTAGGAATGTAAAATAATATAGTCATTACGGAAAACAGAATGACACTTCTCAGAAAAATTAAAAATTTAACTTCCATATGATCCATCAATCCATTCCTGGGTATATATCCACAGGAAATCAGGATCTCAAAGAAATACCTGCACACCCATGTACATTGTAGCACAATTCAGCATTTTCACAATAGCCAAGATATGGAAACAACTAAAATGCCCTTCAGTGGATGAATGGATGAAGAAAATGTGGTATGTGCACACAATGGACTAGCATTCAGCCATAAAAAAGAAGGAAACCCTGCCATTTGCAACAATATTGATGAATCTGGAGGGCATTATGCTGAGTGAAGTAAGCCAGAAAGTGAAAGATAAATACTGTATGGCATCACTTTTATGTGGACTCAAGAAAAGAAAAAGCCAATTTCATAGAAAAAGGGAATAGAATGGTGTTTGCCAAGTGTTTTATTTAGACCTGGAGCGGGGGAGGGGAAATGGAAACAGCAATGAAGATCAAAGAATGCAAATTTTCACTTGTAAAAGGAATAGGTTCTGAGGATCTGATGTACAGCATGGTGACTATGGTTAACATTATGGAATTGTATATTTGAAAGTTGATGAGAATGGATTTAANTTACCCTCTCCACACATAAGATCGTTGATAGGAAAAAGAATCTACCCCACTAATGTTTTCTTATTCAGGTCTAAACACTGTTCCCACAGACCTTAAAATTGAACTGGACAGAGACTAAGAGAAACTACGTTTGTGAACAGGCCTGCCAGGACCCCAGGGGAATAAGAAGCTGATCTATTATTTATGCTTTCTACTTACATTATTTGGATTTTCAAGATGAACCCAAATACAGCAGCCTCTGGGCACTAAACACAGGAAAAGGCAATGATTTATTGACAAATAATGTTAACAACACAAAGGTAGTGTGGAACAAAGATGATGATGGGAGTAATAGCCAAACTGCCGACCACTGGGGACAGTGTATCAGGAGAACAGGAACGAATTCAGGTTGTTTTCATTACATACACTTAGAACTAGCAGCAACCTAAGAACAGGGAGCCCAGAATGTGGTATAGTTGGGGGAGGAGGAGACAAAGAACAGGTGAATATCACAATTAGAATACACATGATCTAATGCACACCAGCCATTTATAGACCTTTTTCAAACCTATACCCTCTTTAAGGGCCTTATACTGTAAGTAGGGAAGTTTTTCTAGTTGCACAGAAAATAAAAGTGAATTTTAGAGATAGTGTCTTGTTCTAGATGTCTTATGCCTTATACTCTTGTACACAATTCCTTCCCCTTGTGGTGCAAGGCCTCACACGTACTATCAAAAATTCCTGTGGTTCTACTTCTAGGACCACTTAGATCCATTCTGTGGGGTCTCTCAAACCCTTGTGTTCTATACTGGAGACTCTGGTTTATGCCTGATTACCTCCTACTTGGGAGTGACTGCAAAAGAGCAGTCGATTTAATCTGATTTGATCCTGAGCTTGGACTCTGTCTTTCTGTCCTACAAAGGGCTCCAGTTCACCCCTATGTTGAGCTCTGACTCTCAGGATCCCAGCCTGTATTGTGCATGTCTAGAAAAGGAATTCAGTTACAAGAGATGCAGTATATGGGAGTCTACAAATGTCTACTGTCTATAAAGCATGGACTTTAGAGCCAGGACTAACCTATGTTTAGATCTTGGCTCACTACTTACTAGCTGTGTGCCTGGGGCAATTCACTAAACGTCTCTGAGCCTCTAGACCCTGCTCTGTAAAATGGGTGCAGCATCCACCTTCCAGATTATTGCAGGGTTTCTCAATATTGACATTTAGACATTTGGGGCTAGATAATTCCATGTCTCGGCAGCCGTGAGTTGTCAAATATTTAGCAGCATCTCTGGCCTCTACAAAATATATGAGAGCAACACCTTCACATCCCATATTGTTAAAGTCAAAAATACCTTTATGACAAAATCCCTTGCATGGCAAAATTGTCTACAAAACTTACATACGAAAGTGTCTACAAACAAAAATTGAAAACTACTGGACTATTATAGGTATTACAAATAATGTATAAAAAGTTCCTTGCACATAGTAAGTACTCAGTAAAAGGAAGCATTTGTTACCAACATCATTGTTACCAATATGGTATAGCTAGGAAATGGTAACAATGGGTCTGAAAATCAGAGCCTCTGGCTTCCCAGCCCAGGGCTTCTAAAATGAGATACATAGCTCTTTGGGGAAATCTGTGAAGTCAGGAATAAGATAGTGAGCTGAAGATATTGATTTAGTTGGATAATGGACAAATAATTAAATTTAAAAATGAGTAATTAAAACATATTTTTCCCATTTGAAAAATACAAATGGCCAATAGGTATATAAAAAGGTGCTTATGATCTCTAGTCATCAGGGGAGTGCAAATCAAAACTACAGTGAGGTATCACCTCACACCTGTTAGGATGGCTATTATCAAAAAGACAAGAGATGACAAATGTCCCTGTGCACTATCAGTAGGAATGTAAAATAATATAGTCATTACGGAAAACAGAATGACACTTCTCAGAAAAATTAAAAATTTAACTTCCATATGATCCATCAATCCATTCCTGGGTATATATCCACAGGAAATCAGGATCTCAAAGAAATACCTGCACACCCATGTACATTGTAGCACAATTCAGCATTTTCACAATAGCCAAGATATGGAAACAACTAAAATGCCCTTCAGTGGATGAATGGATGAAGAAAATGTGGTATGTGCACACAATGGACTAGCATTCAGCCATAAAAAAGAAGGAAACCCTGCCATTTGCAACAATATTGATGAATCTGGAGGGCATTATGCTGAGTGAAGTAAGCCAGAAAGTGAAAGATAAATACTGTATGGCATCACTTTTATGTGGACTCAAGAAAAGAAAAAGCCAATTTCATAGAAAAAGGGAATAGAATGGTGTTTGCCAAGTGTTTTATTTAGACGGGAGGGGAAATGGAAACAGCAATGAAGATCAAAGAATGCAAATTTTCACTTGTAAAAGGAATAGGTTCTGAGGATCTGATGTACAGCATGGTGACTATGGTTAACATTATGGAATTGTATATTTGAAAGTTGATGAGAATGGATCTAAAGCATCCTCAACACACACAAAGAGAACTTACGTGAGGTGGTGCATGTGTCAGTTACCTTGATCTAGGTAATCATTCTATAGTGTATATGTGTACCAAATTGTCACACGCTACACTTTAAATACATGCATTTATGTTCGTTAATTAATCCTCAACAAAATTTTTTTAAAAAGACTCCATTATGCTCCTAAAAATTAAGAATTCAAAAGAGCTTTTGTTTAGTGGGTTATATCCAGCAATACTAGCTGTACAAGAAATTAAAACTAAAAATTTAAAAAAATATTTGTTGACCATTTAAACTAACAATAAACATGGATCATGTTAACATAAATAACATAGTTTGTGAAAATAACTATTTTTTCCAAAACAAAAGTAGGCTGTATTATATTTTTCTAATCTCTTTAATGTAGCTTAATAGAAAACAGCTGGATTATCATACATACCTGCTACTGCATTGAGTCTGTTATAAAAATTATAGATCAAGTAGCCTCTGGAATGCTACTCTGTAATCGTGAGACAATGAGAGTAGAATAGGCAAGTATCATCCTAGTGTCCTTAAGAAAATAATATGTCTGACTTCATAGACCCCTTGAAAGGGTCTTGGCAGCTTACTGAGATCTTGTATTCCTTTGAGAACCACTGGACTAAAGTGAGGGGTGAAAAGATACAGACATTGAAGAGAAGGGCCATATGCACCCCAATGTTCATAGCAGCATTGTCCACAATAGCTAAACTGTGGAAGGAGCCGAGATGCCCTTCAACAGATGACTGGATAAAGATGTGGTCCATATATACAATGGAATATTACTCAGCCATCAGAAAGAACAATTACCCAACATTTGCAGCAACATGGACAGGACTGGAGGAGATTATGCT
>NC_048225.1:49655636-49663981 GCF_002007445.2 Ailuropoda melanoleuca
GGGAGGGGAAATGGAAACAGCAATGAAGATCAAAGAATGCAAATTTTCACTTGTAAAAGGAATAGGTTCTGAGGATCTGATGTACAGCATGGTGACTATGGTTAACATTATGGAATTGTATATTTGAAAGTTGATGAGAATGGATTTAAAGCATCCTCAACACACACAAAGAGAACTTACGTGAGGTGGTGCATGTGTCGGTTACCTTGATCTAGGTAATCATTCTATAGTGTATATGTGTACCAAATTGTCACACGCTACACTTTAAATACATGCATTTATGTTCGTTAATTAATCCTCAACAAAATTTTTTTAAAAAGACTCCATTATGCTCCTAAAAATTAAGAATTCAAAAGAGCTTTTGTTTAGTGGGTTATATCCAGCAATACTAGCTGTACAAGAAATTAAAACTAAAAATTTAAAAAAATATTTGTTGACCATTTAAACTAACAATAAACATGGATCATGTTAACATAAATAACATAGTTTGTGAAAATAACTATTTTTTCCAAAACAAAAGTAGGCTGTATTATATTTTTCTAATCTCTTTAATGTAGCTTAATAGAAAACAGCTGGATTATCATACATACCTGCTACTGCATTGAGTCTGTTATAAAAATTATAGATCAAGTAGCCTCTGGAATGCTACTCTGTAATCGTGAGACAATGAGAGTAGAATAGGCAAGTATCATCCTAGTGTCCTTAAGAAAATAATATGTCTGACTTCATAGACCCCTTGAAAGGGTCTTGGCAGCTTACTGAGATCTTGTATTCCTTTGAGAACCACTGGACTAAAGTGAGGGGTGAAAAGATACAGACATTGAAGAGAAGGGCCATATGCACCCCAATGTTCATAGCAGCATTGTCCACAATAGCTAAACTGTGGAAGGAGCCGAGATGCCCTTCAACAGATGACTGGATAAAGATGTGGTCCATATATACAATGGAATATTACTCAGCCATCAGAAAGAACAATTACCCAACATTTGCAGCAACATGGACAGGACTGGAGGAGATTATGCTGAGTGAAATAAGTCAAGCAGAGAAAGACAATTATCATATGGTTTCACTCATTTATGGACCATAAAGAATAGCAGGGAGATCGGTAGGAGAAGGAAGGGAAGAATGAAGGGCGGGGCAGTAAACAGAAGGGGGAATGAACCACAAGAGACTATGGACTCTGGGAAATAAACTGAGGGTTTCAGAGGGGAGGAGGCTGGGGCATTGCGATAGGCCGGTGATGGGTATTAAGGAGGGCACGTATTGCATGGAGCACTGGGTGTTATACGCAAACAATGAATCATGGAACATTGCATCAAAAACTAATGATGTACTGTATGGTGACTAACATAACATAATAAAATTTTTTAAAAAAATAATAAAAAATAATAAAGTGAGGGGTGGGCATGGGGTCCATTGGAAGAGAGAATACCAAAGAAGGAGAATGGACTGGTATTTAGGGGGCAGATGATGAAGGGCATTGACAGCCCTGCTGAGGTGTTGAAATTTAATTTTGAAGGCCAGTGTTTCCCAAACTGGTGTTCAGTGAAACATTCTGAGTGATAATAGTCATAACGTGCTGGAAAATATGATTGCTCACCAAAAAGTTTGGGAAATGGCACACCAAGTCCTCTCATAAGATTCACAAGGGCACATTTGGGAGCCCTGCTATAAAAAATAANTTCATGTAGCACATTTGGGAGCCCTGCTATAAAAAATAAAAATTAAATAAAGTAAGTCTGTATAACCTGGTGTTCTCCAANCATTGACAGCCCTGCTGAGGTGTTGAAATTTAATTTTGAAGGCCAGTGTTTCCCAAACTGGTGTTCAGTGAAACATCCTGAGTGATAATAGTCATAACGTGCTGGAAAATATGATTGCTCACCAAAAAGTTTGGGAAATGGCACACCAAGTCCTCTCATAAGATTCACAATTCATGTAGCACATTTGGGAGCCCTGCTATAAAAAATAAAAATTAAATAAAGTAAGTCTGTATAACCTGGTGTTCTCCAAGTTCATCGAGCAAGGAAACCTCACTTGTTGCACATCTTTTGACTTTTGCCCCAGAACAGTATTTTGCTGGGCACTCCATTGGCCTGGGGGACCATCGAAGGGCAGAGTGTCTCAGATCAGGGTGTACTTATAGAAATATGTCTCTTGCTTTTGTGTGGAAATGATGCCTAAGGGTAAAAAGACTGGAGGCAGGAGAACCAACTAGAAGGTTGTTGCTTGTGAGAAAGGATGATTGAACACAGGTTATGAAAAGAGCAAAGAGCCGAGAGGTTGAATTTAAAAGACAATAAAATGGTCTAAATCAGTGGTTTCCAAAACTGGTGATTTGATCCTTTGCGGGGCTTCTATTTGTTCCTCTCATTTAATGCTTTCTCAATTACTATTTTTGTATTTGTGTATAATGGATCTAATTCATTTGAAGAGGACAGTATTAAAGTCATAGCCAATCAGATGACACAAGTTCTAATGAGTTAGAACAGGCACTGGTCTAGGGGCTAGAGCAGGGTTATGCTGATGGTCCAGGCCTTCGCACCTTAGGTGCTGCATCATGGGGAGGTCCAGAGCCCCAGGAAAGGAGTTGGGGTGACCACAAGGTAGGGGAAGCACGGAACTGAACAGTTGATACAGCCAAAACATGCACACAACTGAATATGTCTTTTTAAGTATGTGTATAAATATGAAATCTATTCCCCAGAATACATGATCTTTAAAAAAATGAATGAAGACAGCAGTCTGGCTGTGTGTAAAGCATGCTGCTGAGGCCTGTGCACAGTGTTCCTAGTGTGCTCTGGTCAGGGCAGCAGACACAGAACTCTCACCTCTCTCCTACAGGCTCTTTACTTATATTGATGCAACTGAGACTCCGTCAGTTGATTCAGAGACACTTCAAGGCAACACTCAGGAACCAGAAATTTCTAGGCACAGCTTGAGGACTGGTTTTGCCTCTACCGGGAAGGCAGAGGTAAAAGTCAGAAAGGAGGCTCTGAGTATATGTTTTCATTCCTACATAGAAATGCCTCTATGAACTGTAGCACCTGGACCTAGAGGAAGCACGAAATGACGTGGGGAAACCACAGTCTGGTTTTGAAAGGGGGGAGGGATCCCCCCCCTTTTATACAGCAGATGATAAACACTGCTTTGGACTATCACCCAAGCTTTCTTGTAGCTCTTCAGTAGGGTAGGGAAGGCCTGTGCTGGGCCTGCAAGGGTGATTATCAAATAGAGTAATCCACCGAGTGAATGGAATAAGCCAGATGCAGCTGCCCTCCATCACACCCCTGCCTCCCTGCCTGCCCCCAGCCCACAACTTGGTCACACACAGCTCTAGGACAGGGCCAGGAGCAGTAACCCGAAGCTTACTGAGGAGGTCGGCAGTTAACCAAGCAACAAGCAGTCAGCAGCCCTCCAAAGTCAGATTGCTAGATGGATCAACATCTTAACGAAGAGAGAGACTACAAGGGAATGTAGCTTATTTAAAAAGAAGGAGGGGGAGAAAGAAAAGAAAGAGAAGGAAGGGAAGCAGCAGCAGCACTGAGCCAAAAGACATCTATTTGAACTTTGTTATTTGTAAGTTAAAATATGTGTTAATGTCCAGCAACATGTGTCTAAAAGTGCATTTTGACATTGGTAGAATCCCTTTCTTGTCAAGCTGGGAATCACCATCAACTGGCCCACAAATGAGGAAACAGAGCCACAGAGATGTACTTAACTGAGGTCACGTAGAAAGCGAGGAGAGCCAGTGCTGAGACTGGGGTTTCCTGAGCATCTCTTCAGTGCTCTGAGGTCCCCAGAAAATATTAGATATAGTTGATTTGACCTCTTGAGAGTTGGAATTTTTAAATGCTTAACTGAACAAAGAGTTTGGAAGTCAGGAAACTTTTGGCCAGAAACACGGAAGCAAGAAGGAAGGCTTCAGGTGGGTCTCTTGGTCTCTTGTTTGTCAATTTGTGCATTTGTAAAATGGAGAGAATCCCTGCTTCAGGTGCTTCACAGGACCCAGGAGGATTTCATGGAGGTTACAGAGAAGAAATTCTTCCTTGCTTGTGTCCTCTCACATCCTTTCTATGGAAAAGCCTCTTGAGCCTGAAAGAAAGCCGAACACTTGAAATGTCCATTATTTCAGAAGTCACACTGACCACCTTCTATTCTAAAGATTTTTTGCCTTTTTGGGTCTTAGAAAAAATCTTTAAAAAATGTTTACACACACACACACACACAATTCCTCCAACCTAAGACGAAATTTCTCATTTGATGATAATTGTGTCCCCATTTTGTTAAAGTGCTTCNACACACACACACACACGCACACACACGCACAATTCCTCCAACCTAAGACGAAATTTCTCATTTGATGATAATTGTGTCCCCATTTTGTTAAAGTGCTTCACTTGCCTCTTCATAGGTGCTGACCTCTTACCTACTTAACCTCCTTAATGTGGTGATAACAGGTAACATCCGTGCAGAGTCTTACATCTCACAGAGTGCTTATATATTGCTTATGTTGCATGGCCTTGGTAGATAGTCTTCTTGGGCACGGATCCCACATTCATTCTTAAATATCATTGCCCTCTGAAATGGGGCAGACTCCTCACCTGNTGTGGTGATAACAGGTAACATCCATGCAGAGTCTTACATCTCACAGAGGGCTTATATATTGCTTATATATTGCTTATATATTGCTTATATATTGCTTATGTTGCATGGCCTTGGTAGATAGACTTCTTGGGCACGGATCCCACATTCATTCTTAAATATCATTGCCCTCTGAAATGGGGCAGACTCCTCACCTGTTAAAGCACAGAAAAAATGTAAAAGTAAAACTGACCTCAGAAAATGGTTTTTAGGATTAAATTAAAAAACCTATAATGACTAACGTTTATTGAGAACTGATTCTGTGCTAAGCATCATGCTAAGAATTAAGGGGCATGGAGTTAGCTCTTTATCTTATATGAGAATCTGTGTAAAAGTACTCAGTAGAAGTACTCAGCACAGTGTTTGGTATAGAGTATGCAAAGGTCAGATGTTAGCTTCCCATCTTATTCCTGCTCCTACCACTAGTAACTCATTGCAGGAAGTGTAAGGAAGGCGATGATTTCAAAGGAAGAAAATGATTTTCAGTAGAGTTAAGTCACTTGCCAAGACCATGTCTTTTGCAAAAGAATGGAAGGCACACCATCATGCAGGAGAGAGGAATAAAGAAAAGGAACAGGGAAAGAAATGTTATACCCCAAAGAAAAAGTCACAGAATGCCAGCCGGTCAGCAAGGGATAAACTTTAGTAGTTCAACATGCCTTGGGTTTAGCAATGGGTGGTTTCCACTGCAGGAGTTTCTCTATAACCATGGAAGACAACCTCCCCGAGTGTCTGCTCACCAGCCCTGTTGGTAAATGTGACAAGAGAAGTTCATTTCATTTATATCCTCAGATGGCATTATTAAGCAGTCAGCTGTGCTGAATTTAGCTCTGTTTCCTTGTTGGGACATTTCCCTTAAAAGTAAGTGGCCTGTTAAAGACCTTTTTAGCATATATTTTCCAAATATGCAAAACAATGTTTTCCTATGCTAGATTTATGTGACTGGCTTATTCTTTACACAAACATTTACTGAACACAAACCTGTGTTGCAGTTGCTGTGCTGGATATTAGACACTGGGAGATCTAGGACAAGCACTTGAAGAGCTCAGGGTCTTAGAGGACAGACATGGAGGCCTAAGTAATACAATGGGAAGGTCTTTGCTAACTAAGGAGGCTGGATGTTAATTTGGGGTAATAAGGAGCCACAGAATGATTCTAAGTGGAGACTTATAGGATGCAGTAGTAGGGACACCCTTGGAGACATGGGGAGGTTCAGTCAGTGATCCAGGGAAGAGAGAAGTATAGAGACAAGGGAGTAACATTCAGAGAATAAAGTTTGGTGATCAATCACATTTGGCCTGTTAAGAAGGGGAAATGTAGAGAGTGTCAGTAAGGATATTCCCTTTGCCTCTAATGTATTCATTGAACAAATACGCACTAAGTACCTGCCATGTGTCAGGTCTCATGCTGAGGGCTGAGGACAGAGTAGTAAAGCCCAAAGACAAATGATAGGATAGGTAGGGAAGGGGCCATGGAAGCATAGAAGAAGGGTTCCTGCTCCTAAAAGGAAGTAACATCTGAGAGACATCTGAAGAAAGAGCAGAAATGAACGAGCTGAGGAGACAGAGAGGGAGGAGAGTGTTGAAAGCAGAGAGTATAATGTGTATACAAAGACCCTGTACCAGGAAGTTCAGTGAACGCCCCAGAGACTGGAGTGAAGCTCCGTGTGGATGACATAGAGTAGGATGGGAAGAGATAAAAATGAGGATACAGAGGTATGTCTTAGGGAAGTCAAAGGAAGTAGAATAAGTGGATTACCACCATTTCCCCCACCCCATTCCACCTTCCCAGTGGCCTGGGGAATCTGGGATTCTCAAAGAGAACAGAACTCTCTGGGGATGGAGTTGGAGGTCAAGGATCACGGCTTTAGTAGCTGAGGTGACCACAGAAATCTCTTTCCTTTCCCCTCCCCCCTCTTTTCCTCCTCCTCCTCCCTTTTGTTCTCCCCCACCCACCAACTTACACACTGTGCTTTTCCTCACTTCCAGCCCTTCATACTGACTATTCCTCTAACCTGGAATACTGTCTCCCCAGAAACTCCTTCAGGCCATTACTCAAGAATCATGTTCTTGCTGAAACCTTTGTAGACCCTAAGCAGGTTGAGTTAGGTGCTTTCTCTGCTGTGTTCCTATAGCCAAGAATCCCTCCTTCATCATTATGCCAGTGTGTCCATCTGCCTTTCCCTTTAGATGCAGAATTCCTTGTGAGCAGAGGCTGTGTCCCATATGCCTCTGTATCTTCAGTATCTAACCCAGAGTCTGGCATACTTCATGCTCATATAAGTGTTTGTTGAAAGAATGAAAAAAATTCAGAAATCATGTTTCTACTAAGCATAGAAAATTAAAGTTCTCTACTATCCCATAAAAGTCTTAAATATCCCTGAGTCACTGCAACTACGAGCTTAGGATATGCTATTTAACCAGCCTGGACTTAGACAATGATATAGCTAACATTGCTGCATCTTTCCTGTATGCCAAACAGACTTCTAATTGCTTTATGTTTACTAACTCATGTAATTCTCACAATTCCAGAACAATGTGGCAGACAGGGAAGCCAAGATAGAGAGGTTCAGTAACTTGTCCAAAGGCACACTAGTGAATGATGGAGCTAGGATTGAAACCCTAGCAGTTTGACTCCAGATCAGTATAACCTTATCAAAACAATTCACATTGTCCCAATTTATTTATCCTGAAACAGCAAGACCGATGTCTTTGTTATAATTGAAGAAAGCAAGGGCCAATAAAATCAAGTCATTACTTGTACTCTCCAAAGAAGGGATGGCCAAGATCCATCCCTTTCTAGCCACCTTCTACAACCATGCTTGATTCTTGTATATGCCCAAAGGAACTATACCCACCTGCCCCCTCCCTGCTGAGGTTTTAGCCCAGGCCTTATCTCACATACCATCCTGGCAATCTTGGTAAGAACTTCTAGGGAAGGGAATAATAAGGACATCTAATGCCCTTTCAATATGCAACCCAGGATAGAGGTAAGACTAGGTGTTCCATTTTCCTTCTTGTGGCCCACCATTGTTTCTGTCTTGTCTTCTAAAGTTGGAAGGGGTAGGACTCTCCAAAAACTTGGTATTCTTCATACATGCACCTTCCTACCATAGGATAAAAAGAATAATCCATAACAAGATAAGGATTTTTGTTTGTGTTTCTGACGTCAAAAAAAACTCCATCCATTGTTGTGATAGCTAATCTTCTTGATGTCCCCATTTTGTCTCCAATCCATATTTCTGCTTGCGGAGGATTATTTTCATTTTGAGGAGGGAGATTTGAGTGACCAAAACATTAAACTGTGACTAGTACCACTGATCTTGCCAGGGCTGTGCACGTCAGCAGACCTCTTGCTCCTTAGGGGTGTAGCACAGTCTTGCCTTTATTCTTCTCTTTGGCTTCCACTGGAATCCACAGAAGTAGAGGCAGGGTCAAACTCTTTCCAGATGTAATTGTTGGACAGAAATACTTTTATTTCAGTGTCTTTAAATATTAACAGAAGTACAGTCTTAACATTGAGAAAAGTTTGGATTGTGCTGCTAAAAAGGAGAATGGGAGAAAAGACTCAAGCATATTCCTCATTCTTATTTGTGACTTGGATACAAACATTGGCTTCAGGTTGAAACTTGGCAGCAGCGAAGTATTTTAACAAAAGTATTTGAAGCAATAAAAAAGGCAGTTTGCCATTTTTATATAAGT